>NC_059142.1:3192916-3494000 GCF_020740605.2 Lemur catta
AAAGAAGAGAAAATACATTTATTATTCATTAAGTGAAAGAGGAGCATCCTAAAGGTCTTCATCTTCATTGTCTTCACATTGGGTAGGCTACTGAGGAGGAGGAAGAAGGGGAGGGATTGATCTTGCTGTCTCGGGAGTGGAAGAGGTGAAAGAAAATTTGCACACAAGTGGACCCACACAGCTCAAACCTGTGTTGTTCAGGGGTCAGCTATACTGAGGGTATAATGTTGAACAAAGCAGACAAACTCCCCATTTTCATGACATTTTTGTTTGGATAAAGGAAAAGATAGTGGAAAAATAATAAACAGGACAACTTATAAGTGCTGTGAAAGAATACAGCTCATTAAATAATAGAAATTGGCTGAGAGTAGAGGGTGGTCTGCTTCAGATAGGTCAGTGGGGAAGCCTTCTGGGAGGTGAAATTTAAAAGATGAGAGGCTCCAGGAACAGTCACAGACAGAGGAGACAGCAGGTGTACAAGGCTTGCGACAGGCTCAGCGTGTCCTAAGGACGGAATGTGAATGTGGCAGTTACGGGGGGTCCAGAAATGGTTCAAGGTGAGGCTGCAGAAACAGGCTCGGAATCTAGCATCAGCCTCTTGTGGGCCTTGGTAAAGGGATTAGGTCTGACTCTAAGAAGAGATGATTTAGAAGATTTTAACAGGAAGGTGACATGGTTTGGAAGCTCTTTGAAGAAGACTGGATTGTCGTGGCCAAAGTGGGAATGAGGAGACCCATTAGGCAGCTATTACAGCTGTCCAGGTAAGAGGTGGAGGTGGCCTGAGCTGGAGAAGTAGACGTCGGAAAAGAAGCTCCCCGTCCCCCAATGCATGTCCTATTGAAATATTTTTATGAGTTGGTTTACTACCTCTGTTCAAAGAGCAAAAATCAAAACTGATTTGTTCCAGTGGTGTTTGTGTGATGTTTGCTTTGCAGAGGCCTGTTTTTCTCCCTGCACATCCAGTCAGAACAAGCGAATCCTTACCAGTTTGGGAGTGAGACCAAGGGAGGGCCATCTGCTCATTCCTGATGAGCCTTTCGCTATGGCTTGGGTAAAAAGTTTCATTCATAAATCTCAGGAGTATTTGCATTTCCTGATTTTTTTTTCTAACTTTCGTTTTGAAGCCCCCTAATGCTCTTTGTCAATTGTGCAATGCTTTCCATGTGAGCAGAAGGAGAATTCATACCATTTGAGTGGTTAAGTGCCTTTAAATGATTTAAAATCCTGGGAAGATATTTAACTCTTTGGCAGGGGGATTTGGAGAACATGTTATTTCCAGCTGTGGGTTAGATCTATATTTGGAAGGAGAATTTCTTAGCATCAAGAATATCATAGAATACATCCAGGTGTTTTTAAGAGCAGCAAAAATATCGCAGCTAAGAAGAACCTTTCATTGTTCCTTCAAGATGCCACACTTCTCTCTCAATGAAAATGGATACCATGAATCCTGCTTCTGAAAGGACTCTTGGAATTGGTCCAGTAGGCTGGAAGGAAAGTGGGCTTTTGAGAACATTAAAAGCAGGAAACTGGAGCAAGAGAGTGTGGGCACTTGCAAAAGTGCTAAAGATGAACAGGACTTAACTTTGCAAAGAAAGTAGTCTGGGGTAGGTGGCAGAAAATTCCACTCCGGAAGAGTAAGAGTTATAAAGAATGGGGATAGGGAGGGGGAGCTCAAAAAGTAATAAACCATCACATTTATGGTGTTAGGTTAAGAAGAGAGAAAGAAAACAAGACCATGCCTTTATGAATCAGGTAAAATAGTTGCTCCTGGGACCTGCAACAGCTCACAAGCAGTTACACGCAACACTGTGCTAGCTGGGATGCCAACGTCCAATGCCTGTATCTGAAGGCCGACGTCCAGGAGGGCTACCAGACAGCACGTTCCTTTGTGTCGCTTTCAAAGAGAGGATCTAGGAGGGATTAGACCATGGACCATTTTAGACTGAAGACTGAACTCAATCTGCTGGGCTGTGATCCAATTAATAGCAAGCAATTCAACATAAGTGACCCCCAAATGGTTGACTCAGTGACACATGGATAGAGCTTTGACAGCTTAGCAGTGAGATCAGGAAAGGAAATTAATATGTGACTTAAGTAAATTCAGAAACTTGGTCGTTTAATAGACTTAAACACTTTCATTCTTTGTTATTGGATTGAATCTGGCCCAGTTGGGAGTTATTGAAAAATTGATCGCAATAAACTGGCGTCGGTGATATGCTGCTTTGGAGCGCCAGGCTTCTTCCTGGATCGTGTGGGGGAAATGATGCAATCACGGCACGGGCCCACACTCACGTGTTTGACTCACACAGACCAACCTTGTGTTTCTCCCTGGCAGGGTGGGTGTAGAGTGTGACAAATGGTGAAAAGTTTTGGAACCTAAAGTAGGATGTAAAATGCCAGAAAGACCTGGGTTGGACACAGTTCAAGGAACACACTTTTAATTAAAGCAAAAAAAAAAAAAAAATTGGTCTTAAGCTGGTTTCTTCTAGATTCAGGTCTTACATTTGATCCAACATCATTATGGCTGCTCTAAGGACTTAGGTTCTTCGCTTAATTCTACCTTGAAACACCTGTTTATTCCTTGGTTTTCAGACTCCACTGCTGTACCTCTTCTCCCCCCGCTTGTGTGTCCATGCACGGCGTGTGTGTCATGCATGGTGTATGCTCAGGGAACAGGTTCAAGTGCTTCAGGAGCTTGTTAATGCAGAAGTAATACATGATTATAAACTTCAAACCGTATGAAAGTATTTGAAGTAAAAGGGAACAGAACATTTTAAATTTAAATAGGCATTGTCAAACAGCCTTACACAAAGTTTGCACCAACTTATACTCCCACAAGCAGTATATGAGAAGTCCCTTTCTTTTTCATTCCTTTGAGTAGAATTGGTGACACTTTAGTGTGTTTCAGTCTAAGTTTGGGGTACTTGAATGTGGAGCTTTGGAACCATTTGATTTTTGTTGTTTCGCAAAATGTTATCGCTCACCCCTCTCCGGGCTCACTTGTCTCCCTTACGTCCCTCCCGAAAAGTGAGCTCTCGGCCGGGGCGGGTCCTTCTCCCTGCTCCCCCTGGCCTGGAAGGCCGCCTCGTTCTCCTCGCTGTCACCGCCTCTCTCCAGCCTTGGCACAAACTTCTCCTGACAGAATTTCCCCCTCCGCGGTTTTAAAGAGAAGTTCCAATTCACTCCAAAGTAACTGTCTGTCTGTTACACGTCTCTACTGATTTCCCTCAAAGGATGTGTCATAATCTGAAATCCCCTTGATCATGGATTTATCTGTTTGTTTTCTGCCTCTCTCCACCAGTGCCGTGAGGTCAGAGATTTGTGTGGTTTTTACTGTTCTCTTTTCCCAGCCTGGCCCGGTGGCTGGAGAGAATAATGGCGAATTCGTTGCATTTATGGATGAACGGCTCCTCCGCCACATCCTTGGAGACCCTGAGTGGCCGGGGGGAGGCAGAAGGACGCGGGGTCTGTGATGAGTCCCGTGGACACTGCAGCTTCATACCCACTGGTCCTCTCGAGATGAATACGACGTTCCCCATGAAATCAGTGGGCTTTATAGAAATGAGAGATGGCTCTTTTTCCTCCAGGTTCCTCTTTTGTGATGAAATTGGAGAAAACCTACCACATTTTGAGACCCTTGCTCTTTTATTTTTTATTTATTTAGTTCAACGCATCTTCCAAATTATGATTTGGGTCATAAATACTAAAATAAATTGTTTGTTTTTGCTGGGAAAAGAATATATTAATTTATATGATTTGTGCATTTTTCCTACTTCTAAGAAAAAACAAGGGAAGTTCATGGCAACGTGCTATGACAGGAGTTTTCCCGTTGGTGGTGGTTGTTTGTTTGTTTGTTTTCCTGATCACATAGTCACTGTAGAACATGTAGACAATTCTGAAGAGCATAAAGAAGGAAATGTAATCCTTACATAACCTTTTATTGTCAAAGTAAACATTTTGTCTCCAAAAGCAGACATGGAGATAAGGACTGAAATGTAAGTTGTTTATTTTGGAAGTAAATCCCAGCGATCACCTGTTGGAAAGTGGGGAGGGAGGAGGAGGAAGGGAAAACATTCAGCACAGGGTGTGTTCAAGAGCAGGTCCCCTCATGGGCTACCGGGTTTCACCCTGCCGGGGATGGCTGCGAGACCATGTAGCACACACTTCTGAGTCATTCCACCTGAGAGACAAGTAAATTAACGCCATCATGTGTGACTTCCAGGCCATGACTGGTTGAGGATGCTGCTAGGGATGGTAACTCAGTGGCTCCCCACTCCTGTCCTCTGGGTCCCGCTTCAAGCACAAGCACAGACTGAGAAAGTTGCCATGGCCAGAAAAAGCCGGTAGGCAGAGAGTTGTGAGAAATTACAGTAAGAAACCAGCATGCACCAGAACAGCGTGTGCCAAAGAGGCACAGGCAAGGCATCAACAGCATCTGCTACACGATCATTAGAGACAGACCGAGGTAGACCCAGTCTGGCACCAAGTTCTACCCTCCCCCACAAACAGGCAGTGCTGAACAAATATAGCAGTTACAGAAACACTAGTTTAGGAAAATCAAATTCAAGACTGAGCATACAAACAGAAATCGCTATTAGCAGTTGTGGCAAGGAGCCAAGGCTTCAAACATGCTTGCATCAGTTGGCTTGGTCTCTTGTATTCCTGTGGTCTACAGGAGGAGAACATGCCTCTAGGTAGTTCTTGGTCCAAGGAGAGTGTAAAGTGGGGTAGACCTGACTCCAACCTGAATCCAGAAGCTCAGCCCAGCTAAATGTCCCCTAAAGTACAGCCATTGAAGTCTGCAGACCTATGAGCAAGAAAAAGAAATGCTTGTGTTTTTAGGGTTATTTGTTATGCAGCATTATTACAACAATAGCTGACGATACAATACTCAAGGGAATAGATTTAATAAAGCAATGAAAACAATAGTTTAAAAAATATTACAGTCTTCACAGATATGGAGTAGATATTACAGACCTTTTTAAACAGGGATAGAAAATCAACTAGAGAACTGGTGAATTATAAATTTTATCACTAAAATTAAAATCTCAGTTATATGAACTAAGTAGCATTGTGGAGATAGATAAAGAAGAATAAATTTATGAGTTAACAGACTGGGTCAGAAACTTGACCTGATATTTAGCACAAAGAAAGAAAAAAGATAATCATGAAAAAGTATCTTTATAATTTTTTGATAGATTTTGATAAATGATTGCTAGATCCAAGAATGGATGGAGAGGTATGTGGGAAGTAGTAACTGGAAAAAGTCTCAGCATTCAGAGCTCATCAAATATTTGAGTAGGACTAAATTAAAAGGGCTGTCATCTAAATAAAGTGGAGGGAATTTTCTTTAAAATAAGAATTTGGGAAAGAGAGAGAGCAAAAAGGGAAAAAAATGGATTAACACTAATGTTTTCATCAGCATCATTCGATTTAAAAATTAAATTAGAAGAAAGCTTTGATACACTAGGAACAGATAAAAATTTCATTAATTCACTAACAGGTATTCCTAGAAGCCTATAGCAAACATCATATTTAATGGTGAAACAACTAAACTATTCCTTCTATAGTATATCAGTTTCAGTTTTCAATTTCAAGTATACCATGTATATATCTTTCCATGCTAAGTTGATAGAGGTCTATATAAACATTTTGAATGGTTGCATAGTATTTCATTTTATGCACAAGTGGATATCTTTTAACTTATTTAACAGTCCTTCTTTAATAGAGATTGATTGTTTCTAAGTGTGTATCATAGTTGATATTTCCCATGTCCTCTCCAGATCTAATTAGATGTTATCAATATATTTAATCATGATTCAATTAATGATTGAAAAATAAATCTTTTGGGCTTATAAAAAATTTTAAAGTATTACTAAAGTTAAAAATTATCTCATATTTATTCATTCAACAAACAGTGCCTACTGTGTGCCAGGTCTTTCCCGTGTACTCGGCACATATTGCTCAACCAGACAGACACAGGTCACTGCCCTCAGGAATTCTGTGTAAGTTTTCTTTTATAGGTATCTGTTAATCTGTTTGGCTGGTCATCTTGTTCCTTTTGATTTTTACAAACTATTAGTATAGTAATCCTTTGTCATATGTGTCCCCAAAATTTTTAAAGTGCTGTTCATATAGTAGCTCTTTCAAGTTTCTTTTGTGTAGCTCAAAGAAAGTTTTGATTTTATGTAGACACATCTTTTAATATTTCCCCATATTTTACTACCTACTTATCCCAGAATTATATGATAGATAACTTACATTTCTTCCAATATTTGTATAACTATTAACCTTTAACTTAAAAACTTACCAAATAATGTACAAAACAGATTTATTCCCTGTCTGGCTATGACCTAAGAATCATATTTAATATGTACCATGAATAATGTAGAGTGCATTGTCTGGTAATGAAAGAGTGCTTTTACATATTAAGGGTTATGTTTTACTCCTACCAAATTCTCCCTGTGTTAAAACATGATGATGTCAACAGAACAGCATCAAATCACCTAAGTCAAAGTGTTCTTCTTGGAAGCAGCTGCTGCCTTTAGAATAAGGTCCAAAGTCCTTAACGTAGCACACACAACCCTGCACCACAGGCCCCCCAGCCTCTCCGCCAGCACACCCTCCCCTCCCTGGCCCTGCACTCACGTCAGCTGCATGGCATGCCCTCTCCCCTGAACATGGCACGCCCTCTCCCGCGGAGCCCTTGGCACACGTCACTCCTCCTGCCTAACCTGGTTGCTTGTCCATCCTCACTTGGCTAACTCCTGTTTATCCTTCAGCTCTAAGGTCAACGTTGCCTCCCTGGGAAAAGGCTGGCAGTCAGCTCCTAAGTATTTACGGGGCCACCTACTAAATGCCAGACCATTGGTCACCCTCTTCTCACTCTCCAGGCCTGTGCGTGGCATGTCAGGCGACACACCAACTTATAGCACCCTAGTTGCTTGGCAGTAACAGCTAATACCTAGCAAGCACCTTGAGGGTGAGGACTTTGTCTTTTTCAAATTAGTGTTGCAGCAACTGACACAGAAATCAAAGTGAAAATGGTCACACTAATAAACACATGAGAACCAGGGGGAAAGTATGAGACAATTTCACTTCCCGGAAAGTGAACAGGGCAAGAAAATCATGTCTGTTCTTCAAAGACCTGTGCCACGGGTGGCTCTGAAAGAACACGGGCTTCGAAGTCCGCAGAACCTGTTTCAGCGCGTAGCAGCACCCAGTCCTTACTCTACGGCCACGGACGAGTAAACTTTCCCAGCTCTGGGTTCCTACGCTACCAAAATCTCAGAGTTACATTTTTTGAGCTCTTATTATGTGCCGCACATTGCAATTATTTCTTTAATTTTATTGCCTGGTTTAATCTTCTTGCCCTATGGTAGAGATGCTATTATTATCCTCACTAATAAACTGGAGAACGTCAGGCACTGAGCCCACACGAGGAAAAGTGGAGAGGGTTACTTACTGTCGTCGGAGTACTTGGAGGTTATTTCGTGTAGTCTGAACCTTGAAGAGCTTAAGCCGGTTAACCAGGTTCACACGGTGTGAAGCTGTGATTCTGACCCGGGACTGCCTGACACCTGACCACAAGCACTTAATCGTTGTTTAAGGCTGACTCATGTCAGAACAAGAGAGTTGTAAGTGGACAGGCTTTGTAAACTGTCAAACACAGGCCAAATGCTGGCGCTGGGGAGCAAGTCATCTGGAGGACAAAGAAGGCAGCAATATCATCAGGACGTGTGTTTGCCTTCAGGGAGGAATGACTGCCTGGGATTTCAGATCTGATCCAAGTTCAATGTGTCTGGCCCAAGGTTATTTTTGATCCAAGGCCACCGTGTCCTGGTTTCTATCAACACTGAAATAAACACCACTCTGCAATCTGCACCTTTTATTAATGGTGTGACTCACTTAATGAGGGCTTTGCTGACTCACATCAATCTTCCTTCTAAAAGAGGCCCATCAAGGAATCGTAGACAGCTGCCAGCCTGGATCTACTCCACGTCAGCGTTTGGCGAGTCCAGTCACTCTGCAAGCACCATCTTCTCTCAGCAGAGGGGAAAGAGTGAAACCTCCAGACTCAAGATCAGCACAAAAACATATGAAGTTTAAAAGGCTATTTTATTGGGTTTCTCTGGACATTGTTGTTGTTGTCGTTTTAAGTTCCAGGCAGCCAAACAGCCATGGACGGATTACTCTTAAAACCTGACCATAAAATATTGTCCAAATGGGCAAAGGCACTAATCAGAACTGCAAAAGGAAAGGTTTGAATTAAGGGAAGAATTCAATGAGACATGGGGGAGATTTCTCATTGCAAAGTTTCTCTAATTTTGCATCCCAGGCTAACTCACAAAGGAACAAAATATGCCGCCTTGATGGCAACAGGTGATTTAGTGTAGCATGCATTGCAGAATGGTCACGCTTGAAGAGGGCAGTGTGGTTTCCCCAGAGTTTGGAGCAGAATCTGAAGTTCTGTCTACATGCAATTATACACTGGCTGTATTTTCCTGAGGAATTGCTTTTATTTATTATGTAAACAAAGGCCTTGCCCAATCCTCTAGCCCTCAGGTCTGGTTATTGTCATTGTCACATAGAGTTCTTGGAAAGCAGTTTAGGTCAAACCAAAAATTGTTGTGGATTTTTTTTCAGAAGAACCCACACTTCTTGTTTTACACGTAGGGCCACTTGCCATGCCCCTCTCTCCTGGCCTTGCCTACAAGTCACACGTTTAAATTGGGAACTGGTAGACAGCAGAGCCACCTTGAGGACCAGCACCATCACCTTTCCCACCTTTGCAGTCCTGCCCGAGGAAGGGAACCTAAACACAGGAGAGACGTTGTATGAGCACCACAGTGAAGGGGACAGTGCTATTTAAATTTGAGACTATACAATAGATCTAATGTAGAGGTAAAAGATGAAAACAGCCTGGGCAGAATTGTAACTCACCTTCCCAGGGCAGTAATTCTGGCCTCATAAAGAAACACGTAGGCGAAAACCTTGTTGCCTCCAAGTAACGTCTATTGTTTCTGGGTTGGGGGACACTGGAAATGACGGTTTGCTGAGAGGCTCAAAAGGACGTTTCTTTAAAGGACTCTGGCCACCACGCGTGGGTGGACTGCAGGGCGTCCGTGCGGCTCAGAATCAGGGGTTTCCACCAAGCAGCATTTCGCCTCCTCCCACCCCCAGGCATGGTGGGTGGCAGAACCCAAGAAGAAGTCATGTGGAACTCACAACCAGCCCTGTCAGAATACCTGAGCATGAAGCCAGGAGCCAGTAAAGGCGATGGAGGCAGGGTAGAGAATTCTCCCCAAAGAGCGATTCCTTATTGCACCGGACAGTGGCCACCGCAGCAGCTGGCCAGACAGAGAGAAGAGCTTCAGAGAGGACTTCGCCCTGTGGAACGCCAGTGTTTGAAACATCACCCACCCCCGCCAGCTATCTGGCCTCTGAACTGGTAACCAGCCATGCAGGTTATGATCCAAGAGGAAGACTCTTCGGGAAGGAAGGGGACAAATACAAGACCTGGAAACTATTGAAGGATCCAAACAAGATGAAAATAAGAGAAAGGAAATACTGCATGGAAAAAGTGAGGAAGAATTAAGGGGAATGGTAGGAAACAGTCAGAATGTTGGTGTATTGGCTGCCTCTTGTGATGCTCAGGAACGTCCCACAAAAGAGAGATGAACCCCACCTTACGACAAGTCGGGCAGCAGCGGGGTGGAGGGAATGCAGCCTTTCTTAGAGAAACATTTTTTGCCCCTAGTCTTCAATCTAAATTGACCAAGAGTTTGTTAATATGAAGCCTTACAGGGTTTAAAAAGCCAGTTTCTCCTGAACTTCAAACTGAAGCAGTTTTAAGCAATGACTTGAAGCCCTAGAATTAGCAAGTATAAAACTCTGGCCCTAAATTCCTCTTCAGACATCTTCCATTAAGGGTTTTCTCCCAGATGACACATCCCGGCCTGATGGAAATGGTCAGATTACCCGGGATTATCACCAAAGCCTGTTGTTTTCAACAATGTCAAGGTCACCATTGTTAAGTTGAGGGCTGTGCACAGAGAACAGAGGCTGGTAAGAAGGGCGTGATTTAGAAACTGTATGGAAACAAGATCTTTGGCAGTAGTTGCCTGCACGTGAAACTGATGAGAAGCAAATAGACAAGAAACCTACTAAAATATTAGGGGAATTGTACCCAAAGAAATCACAAGCTTAGACTCCAAAACCAGTAGCCATGGTCCCTAAGCAACTCCAGTCTCCAAACCCGCACCGGCAGGAAGAGAGCTAATAAGGTGCACCACTCCCAAGAAGAACCACTTTTCCAAAGCCCACCTCAGATGTGAGGACAGTGAAAATGAGCAAGGAGCAGAGGCCAAGGCTGCAAGCTGGGACCACCAAGCAACCCACCCCACTGCCAGGTCAGAGGGTCTTTGCTGTTCTTACTTGGTGGCTTGGCTCATTGTTATGGATCCAACCGGAGGGAAGGACCGAATCAAAAACACACAGTAGTCACTGGTCAGTAACTACTGTGTGTTTCCAATTCTTTTTTCTTTCTTTTCCTCCAAAAATAAGTTTTTATTCTGGTCATCATATTTCTCCTTCACTGACATACATTGGATAGGGGAAAGACAGAACACGTGTGTTTTAGGCTATAAGTTGATCCATGAGAAGCCATACCAGACGTGATGGGGAAGGTTGAGTGTCACTCAGCAGTCATGGAGTTTGGGTTGGTGGCCCTAGCTGGGTGGGACTTTGGGGCTGTCTCCCTGTGGGGAAGGAAAATGTCATATGAGTGGGAAAAACAGTATGTGAGGATATAGATAGCCAAGAGGGCAGAATGGAAGAGACAGCAAGTTGGCTCCAATATCTCTTCTCTTCTATCTCAGAAATAAAGGTTTAGCTGAGCAGATAGCTATTCAGAATGAAGACAAGACTACATTTCACAGCCTCCCTTGCATTGCCACCCTGTAACTCAATTCTGGCCAGTGGTATGTAACTTGGTATATGCAACTTCTAGGATGCAACTTCTAGGATGTGTCCTTAAAGGAAGGGGCCAAGCTCTTCTTTGGGCTTTCCCCCTCCGTGCTGGATGGAAGAAGATGGGATGGATGGTGCTGGGGAAGCCATTTGGTTTCTTGGAAGTAAAGACAAGACACGTGGAGCCAGAGAGGCTGATGCCTGTGGAGCTAGGCTTCCACAGCAGCTCCAGCCTGCTAATCAATAGACATGAAAGGAAAAATAAACTTCAATTTGTAAAAGTCACTGTTTTATTTTACTGATCCTTACAAACTTAATATAACTATAATCCATGCATATAACCTAAAATTACTGAAAGAAATATTCCAATTAACTAGTAGATGAGTAAAAATAAAGAGCCCACACATAGAAAATCATGAAAGAACTGACAGTAAGCACTAAGACCATTAAAGTAGAGAGTAAAGTCTAAGTAATTCCAAAAATAATGCAGTAAAGGTAATTACTGAATGAGAATCTTCATGACGTAAAGTAATGATAATAATTTAAAAATGTTAAGGGATGTATTAAATCCTGTCGATCATTACAATGTTACTGTCGACTTACCATGCTTCAGGAACAGTTCTAAATGCTTTCTGTGCATTATCTCATTTCATTTCCATAATAACCCCATGATACTATTATGCACACTGTAGAGATGGGGCAGCTTGGGCATAGAGAAGGTAAATCCTCTGATCACTGCCATGTGTTAGCCGTCAACCAAAACCTATGAGATGGCAGAGCAAAGTATGAAATCAAATAAGAGTGCTAATTTCTTCCTTTTACATAAAGAAGACTTATGAATGTTTTGCTCAAGTTACTGCCAATTAAGTTATCAATGACTATGAAGCAAAAGAGAATGTATCTCTTCTAAGTCACTAGAGGTAAAAGTATTTGTGAAGAGGAATAATAGCCCATACAACAAAAAAATTTAAAGTAAAGGAAAACTAAGAGTATTAAAAAGGAGTACAAAACAAGCTAATAGAAGTAAAATAAACATAACACTTATTACATTAAATATACAGTTGGCCTTCTGTGTCTGCAGGTTCTGCAATTGTGGATTCAACCAACCAGAGATCAAAATATTCAGGAAAAAAAATCAATAAAAAATAGCAATACAATAAAAACATACAAATAAAAGAATAATATAACAACTATTTATATAGCATTTACATTGCACTAGATATTTAAGTAATGTAGAGATGATTTAAGGCATATGGGAGGATGTGGGTAGGTTATATGCAAATACTATGCCATTTTATGTAAGAGGCTTGAGCTTGCTTGGATTTTGGTATCCTGGCAGGTCCTGGAACCAGTCCCCCATGGGTAAAGAGGGACCACTTTAAAGGTTTAACCCTTTCTATTGCAAGATAAAATCCTACAAGTTGAGGCAATATAGAAAATACAAAAGTGAAATCAATCTACTACAAAATAAGGACCAGAAACTCACCCAAATAGTGCATCCTGAAAGAGACATTTTAAGTAAATTGGTACATAATATAATTCACCAAATAGTAGCTTATCACTGCAAGAATTAGGTTGCCCTACACCAAAATGAAGCTTAAATGAATTACAGGTGAAAATATTTTAAAAGCAAATTAAAAAATCAGAAAAATATCTTTATGAAATTTAGAATAAGGATGGTCTTTTTATACACATGACAGTAAAGGGAAAAGTGGAAATGAAAAGATACATGATATGGGGTTATCATTTACAACATATAAGTCAAAAAACACTATAAGCAAATCAAGATAAAAGAAATTGGAAAAAATAGCAACAGTTAGCAGGAAAAGAGCTGAAACTCATGATATATAAAGAGGAGAAAATACCTTGAACATACAATTTATAAAATACCTATATTTTAGTATGCTATTGCTCAAAATCTAATAACAATTGTGATTGATAATTATTTTAAAATTACACCTCCACTGTTGACAAGGATATGGAAAAACATATATCTACATAGTGTTTCTAGAGCACAAATTAATTCAAATTTTGAAAATTATTTTGACAATATGTATCAAAACCTTAAAAATGTTCACCTGTTTTTACCCAAAAATTTTGATCCTAACAATTTATATTTTTTAAATAATTGGACAAAGGATTTAGCTATAAGGATGTTCATACAGTATTTGATACTGTAGAAAAAAATAGGAAAACCTCAAAATTTCAAAAGGAATAGCCAGTAAAAACTATATTGGCATTGGGAATTGTTTACAAATGGTAAGAAAAAGTAACATGTATTTTAATTATATATTACATATAATATATATTTTGAAATATATATTATATGTAGTCATGCCATAAACCAGTATTCATGGCTTTACCATACTTCTGTGAGAAAGAAAAAAAATATATATATATGTAGTCATTAAATTGTAAACAGTGATTATCTCTGGGTGGTAGAAAAATAGAATTGTGAGTAGTTTATTGGAATTTATTTTCCTTTGTGCTTTTCTGTGTATTTGATTTTTCTGTGTGTATTATTTTTATGATAGGAATATGTTACTTTAAGTATTAAATAAAGATTTAAAATAGTCTTTAAGAGTCTATCCAGCTCTTAAAATCAAAATGAAGGTCTTCTATATGTCCACAAATGAATTAATTATTTTAATCACCTAAACCTGTCCCTTCTTTAATATTTCCTATCTTGGTGCCCATAAGCCAAAAAGCTGGGGATTGCCCCAACCTCCGCCTCTGCCTGTGCACTTCAAGTTCTCCTGAGACCCACTTGCCATCCATTTTACCTCCTCTCAAATCTGACATCCTTCTCTGCACCCCCCCAGTGTCTAACAAACTGATCTCTGGTTGGAAATACCCCTCAGGTGACGCCGTCTCTTCCTGGAACTCCGTAGCTGCTGCCTTCTCCCTGTCACTCTAAGGTTGGACCTGCCGGCTTCCCACTACCAGCCATGTCACAGTTATCAGTCCAGTCCCAGAGCCACGGAATTTTAGAACTAAAAAGAACAGAAAAATTATCTTGCCCCACCCCTAAATTTTACCAAAAGAAGAGACTGAAGGTCAGAGATACAAAGTGACTGACTACCCAACCTCACCACCAAGCCTCGTCTGGAGTCTGGTCTCCCCAGTCATCACCGTCTCGAACCTCAACAAAAATTCATTCTAAACAGTAATTCTCCATAGAAGCCTGGCATTCTCTTCTGCCCTCCTACAGCTCTGACAAGGAAAGTTTTGCAGAGTGAAAACGGTGTTAAGATTTGGGGTGCAAACTCTGGCTTTTGGTTGAACTTGCTCCGCGGCTGCAGCTGAGCCACAAGGCAATTTGGTCTTGGCTGCCCTCTTCTCTTAAGTCGAATTTGCAAAGTAAAGTAATAAAGTACAACAGAAGCTTCCTTTGATTTAAGGCTGCTGGGGGAGAGCCCTGAGTTAGGAACAGAGATCTGAATTGTTTATTTAAATAAATGAATGGAACTTTAACAGAACAGCTAATAAACAAATCCTCGGCGAGGTCATGCCAGGCTCCCTGGGACCTGAGGTGTTGGGTCTGAAACCCAGCCAAAGAGACCAAGGCACCACTCTGGCCTCCCAGTGGTCTCCAGTGGTCTGTGGGGTTCCGATGGGGCTGTGGGTTTGGAATGTCTTCTGAGAAGCCAGGCCTTGGGGGGCCGGCAGCAAGGGAAGCTTTATTTACCCACCCTAGGAGAAGGGACTGCCAGAGGACTCTGCCAGCCAGGGAAGCCAGTGCCCATGGCCCTGAGGTGCACCCATGCCCCCCCCACAGCCCTGAGGTGCACCCACGCCCCCCCACAGCCCTGAGGTGCACCCATGCCCCCCCACGGCCCTGAGGTGCACCCACGCCCCCCCCACGGCCCTGAGGTACACCCACGCCCCCCCACGGCCCTGAGGTGCACCCACACCACCCCACGGCCCTGAGGTGCACCCACGCCCCCCCACGGCCCTGAGGTGCACCCACAATGCCCCACGGCCCTGAGGTGCACCCACGCCCCCCCACAGCCCTGAGGTGCACCCACGCCCCCCCACAGCCCTGAGGTGCACCCACGCCACCCCACGGCCCTGAGGTGCACCCACGCCACCCCACGGCCCTGAGGTGCACCCACGCCACCCCACGGCCCTGAGGTGCACCCACGCCACCCCACGGCCCTGAGGTGCACCCACGCCCCCCCACGGTCCTGAGGTGCACCCACGCCACCCCACGGCCCTGAGGTGCACCCACGCCCCCCCACGGCCCTGAGGTGCACCCATGCCCCCCCACAGCCCTGAGGTGCACCCACGCCCCCCCATGGCCCTGAGGTGCACCCAAGCCGCTCTTCTCCACGGCTGCTGTACCCTCCTTGGAGTCCAGCTGAGGAATAATCAGATGTCAGATACAGACCAGCTGACATTTAAAGTTTAACTTTTTAATTCTTTAGATGTGGTTTATATTTGGGTTCACATATTGACGTCCTATTGGCAAGTTGGCCTTCGAATGACTCCAGGCCCCATCGGGGAGTTCTCTCCCCGAAGCCTCCCTTCCTGCCGCCCCTTCGATGTAGAATCATCTTCCTTCTCCTCCCTTCCTCCCACATTTCAAGATGCTGTTCAGAAGCTGTTTCCTTCTCTTCACCACCCAGACCAAAGCGAACCATCGCTCTTCCGCTACCCAGAGGACGCGGTTAGACCTCTGGCCCTTGGTTGCTGTTGTAGTGCACTTGCTCGCACGGTAGAGGTCTGGGCACATTTTCCTTTTCCTGTACGCTTTGCCCTCAATGCATGTTCAGTAAAAAGGTATCAAACAAAGAGGACATAAGTGTGTGGCAGACAGCTGTTCTCACGGGGCTGCGAGGGAGGGAGGCCCAGATGCGCGGCTACTTTCTGGAGCCATCGTGGTCCATCCGCACTTGCAAAATGAGGCTGGCTATTGGCAAGGAAGGTGCACTTCAGGGCTTTTTTCCACTGCTTTTGCCTTTCAAACTGAGCTGGGGAGCCCTGGCTGACGCAACAATTGCTTATGACTTTCCCTTGCAGTGTTTTTTACTAAAGCAGTTTTACTAATAGGCTGTTTACAGTCATTTTCCTTTCACAGCTGGCCCCGGAGTGAAATGAAAACAAAAAATGATACCCAGGGGTTTATCAATTTTTCTCCCTTATAAACTGTTAGTGCCTCTCAGCAGGAGAAGTTCACAATCCCCAATTTATAACCGCTTTCAGCAGGATTTGTCTGCCCAGATTAACTCACGGCATGGAAAAAGCCCAGATCCCTCCAGCAGAGCCTGGTGCCCCTCGCTGGGCCTGGCAGCGTCACTGCTGGGCCTGTGATGTGGCCGGGGGCAGCGGCTCATGGGGCATCAGAGCCGTGCAGGGAGAAACGGGGACATTGTCCCAAGGTGGCTTTACGGAGATTCCAAATAGGCAAAGGGTCTCTGTCCTCCCACTGCCCCCCATATGTTTCCTTAAGTTCCTCTTTCATTTTTTTAAGGGAAAAAACCCTCTACTATGGCATTTAGCATATGGGAAGTCGGGAACAGCCCGGCAGCAGCACCTAAAATCCCAGGGCAGAGTGAGACCGTGGCACAGACGGGGCACAGGCACGATGAAGAGGAAGAAAGGAGAGGCGACAAGTCAGATTTCTTCACTGGTCAGATGGGGAAGGACGTAGCCAAACCCCACCAGGGTGGCACGTGGGAGGAGCTACCCAGTGAGCCACCGCGTCAAGGTTATGGTGAGTGACAAGAAGGCCAACTGTGTGCACTTGGTTAAATAATCAAGCCCGTAGTTATGATTTGCTTTAATGATATTTTTTTCACATATTTAATTTTACATTCATTCATCCAAGCGGAGTGTCAACTAAAAGCTGGGTAAGTCATAAAAACAATCTCTGCTTTCTTGCGGCTTTCAATCTAGTTGTAGACCTGGACTTAAATAAATTATTCTGCTAATGAACCATATAATAAGAGAATCAAACCTAGACTTAGCTTGTGTGGCACAAGCAAGAAGGACAACCCTATGGAGGTTCCACAGAATCTGAGACCTAAAGGATGAGAAGATTGAGCAAGGAAAACAGCCAGACAGAGACACAAACAGTATGTGGAGAAAGGAAGATGTGCAAAATTCTAGGACTAAAAGAAGCTCGTTGAGTTTTAGAGTCAGAGAAAAGGCCAAACAATCAGAGCATACGAGCAAAGGGGGAAGTGGCTGAAGAGGAGCCTTCGGGAGGAAAGACGGCTCAGTGCCCTGTGGTTCACACGGAGGCCAAGGAGGGTTCTCCTAAGAGTGCTGGGAAGCTACCGGGAAGTTGTAAAGGATGGCAAGACACGATCAGCTGTATGTGTTATCGAGATCATTCCATCTGATCACCTCATCCACGGAAAATGAATCAGAGAGAAAAGACCAGTAGAAGGTTAGTTGGTCCCCTACGTAAGGAAATGGTGGTTGATTTGCAGATCCTGGCTTGGGCTAAGGTGATGGCAGCGGAGCTGGACAGGGTGGAGATTCAAGATACATCCTGGAAGTAAAGTCCACAAGACTTGCCAATGGGTGGGTTACACTGCGTCTGCCATAAGCAATCAGGTAGTTGAAGGTGTTGGTTTCTCCAGTCAGCACCTTCCTTCCTGCTTCCCCAAACTCAGCTGGATCTGAGGAGGAACACAGAGCCTCTGTCTCTTCAGTCTCACCTCCAAGAGCCATCCACCTCCCTGACATCACCTCTGCCCCTGGCCTCTGCACTTCTCAATCATGTGTCCTTGGCACAGCGTTTAGCCCCCATGAACTTCAGAGTCCTCATCTCTACAACGTGGGGACGTGGAGAGAATTATATGAGACCATCATCTGTAGAACTCCTGGAACACAGAAGTCATTCAGTAAATACACGCTTGTTTCCTGCCTGCCTCCCCTTCTTGGCCCTGCCCTCCAAGATCTTGAATTTGGTGCTTCGTTTTCCAAGACATTGCCTTCTGGCCTGCTCCCTCTCTCCTCCGCTGTCCCACACAAACTCGTTCTTCCACCTCATCCAAATAAATATCCACATATTGCTTCCATCCAGCCAGCTCATTCCATTCTCCATGTCTGTTCTACCCAACTTTCAATACCCATTTTTGACCTTTTGGTTATTTATGACCTGCATTTACAATGACCTCCCTGTTCCCTGGTGTTTGCAGCAGTGAAGTGGCTGAACCCGAGGACAGAGGTGGTGTGCTTGGGAAGTCAAAAGATGCTGCAGGTCAAAGGCAGGGCAGACAGGGATGCTGTCTGGTGCTGGAGCCGATTTAGAAGCTGAAAACCAGAGCCCAGCAAGCTGTTAGGTGAGTGGAGGCAGACACAACTGCCAGAGATAAGGAGTCTTGAAACGAAAGCAAAAGCCTGTCTCAGACAGGAAACCTCTCATTCCCTCTTCTGTCACTGTTGTGGCTGGCCCCAATGATGGCCTCCTTCCTCAGCCTTGCTGACTGCATTCCCGGGTCCCGGGCTGCTGCCTGCGGCCACTGCTGACACTGGCACACCAGACGGCAGGTTTTGTGCAGTCGGGCATACTGGCTTCAGATGGAGATATCTGACCTGCCCTTGCGTGCCTCTGCGAGCTCCAATATCTTCTATCTTCTCTCCTTCACGGCATTCAAAAATATCTTTACATTAAGCAGAAAGTTGAAACTAGTTCATCCCTGAAAATCTTTCTGGTTCTAGGAGTTCTTGTATTCAGCAGAATGAGTTTGATTTTACTTCATTTGAAATATATTTATTAAATAGATAATAAATGCATATGGTAAAATAAAATCAAGCAGTATAAAGGAGTATATGCCAAATGCCTTCACTTGCCTTCTCCAGAGGCAGTTGCTGTATGTATATGTATGGGTGAATGTTCCTGGAAATATGCTAGCCATTTACGAGTCCCAGTGGCTGGGCATCTTTTCCCTTCACTCACCCTTCCCTTCACATATCTACCAGGCACCTAGTCCACTGGTACCCTGATCCTGGACTTTCCAGCCTCCAGAACTGTGAGAAATAAATTTCTGTTGTTTATAAGACAACTAGTTTATGGGATTTTGCTATAGCACCTGAACAGACTAAGAAACCCACCCTCATCCTACCCCTATTTATGGACTGAATCTCTTCCTATTGTGTGCCCTCATTGGGCTAAGCATAGACTTCTATCAGTGTCTATGTTTTCTTCCTATATGTCTCACACCCCATATTAAAAAATGATGCACAAATAATAAAATAAACCCAAAGGAAGTAAAAGAAAGAAATTATAAAGATACCAGGAGGAATTGATATAGAAAACAGCCTTTCCCCTATGTTCTCACTGATCTGTAAAAACAAAGTCTATTCCAGGTAAAGTCTAATGAACTTGATAAATCTTTGGCAACTCTGACTAAGAGAAAAAAAGTCAAAAGTAAGCCACATTGAAAGCAAGAAAAGTGATATGGTGATAGCTATATAGAAGGCTTATAAATTATGAGACTATTTCGTACCACTTTTTGCCAACAAATTTGAAACTCTAGATGAAATAAATGACTTCCTAGGAAAATAGAAATTACTCAAGAAGTAGTATAAAACCTGAATACACTAATAACCACATAGGAAACTGGCAAGGTAATCAAAGATTTTACCCCTCTAGACCCAAGAGTCTTTGTAGGCTTCAAGGAATAGATAATTTCATGTCATTTAGCATCACAAAATATATAAAATTTCTCAACTCAATCTGCAAGAATAATACATTTAAAAAGTAGACTAGTATTACATACATAAATATGAAAGTCTTAAATGATAAATTAGCATATCAAATCCTACCATTTAATCATAGGATGTCAGAATGGATTATCTGATTTACCGTCGGGCAATCTACTAATAGAATTCACCACAAAGGCCGATTAAAAGGAAAAAAATTATGATCAGCTCAAAAGATGCCAAAGAGAGCATTTGATAAAATTCAACAGCCATTCTCATTAAAATAATAATTTAATAATATTATTTTATTAAAATAAAATATCCTCATCTTCTAAAAGGTATTTACCAAATCTTATGGTAAACATGCTGCTTAATGGTGAAATATTAGAGGCAGTCTAATCAATCAGGACCAAGACAAAGATCTCTGTTATCATTGCCAGTGGAGATATTAGCCAATGTAATAAGAAAAGAAAAAGAAGAGTTTCAACTATTGCAAAGGAAGGCACCCAATGGTTAATTTTCATAATTATTTACCAAGAAAACCTAAGAGACATCATTAAAAAATTATTACAACTAATAAGGCAACTCAAAAAAATGGCCAAATAGATAAACAACATAACAATTTGTTTTCTTATAGACAGGAAAATAAAATATTTATATACCCTTACAATGTGCAAGGCATAGCTCTAAGTGTTTTACACAGGTTACTCCATTCTGTCCTCACAACAACCCTAAGGATTAGATGTCATTATTGTCACCATTCTACAGAAGAAAGGAAGTAAATCACAGAAAAGTAAAGCAACTTGCTTAAGATCATGCAACAAATAAGTGGCAGAGCCATGGCATAAACCCAGGGAGGCTGGCTATCGAGTTCTTGCTCTGGAAATCAAACTCAGAGTAAAGATCCTCATTGTAAGTTTTCTGAAGAAAACAAAAACAATTTCTGTCAAATCAGAAAAAATTTAAGATTTGATAAAATGAAGTAATGGTGATTATTGAATGGAGATTCCCCTATGCTGTTACTTGAACTCTACATTGATGAAGCCCTTTTGAAGGCAATTTGTAGTACCAAAAATGAAAATAAACTAGGAATTTATATGAAACACATTTTTGTGTATAAGAATACTTATTGAAGAATTTTTGGAAATAGCATAAAATAAACAATATTAAAATTCCATCAACAGGGGAATCTTGAAATAGAGTACGTTGTATCTTTGCTATAAAATATTATGCAACTGTCAAAAGGAATGTGATACAGAAAAATCACCAGGACACATTTTCAGATGAACAAAACAAACTGTAGAACAATATGCACACTATAACCCCAACTGTAGTTTTTAAAGGCTTACTATATCTACATCTGGATATGTATGCACAGAAAAGGGACTGAAAAAACATGGTTCAACCTGTTGGTAGCAATGACTTTGGAGAAAAGGCCTGGGAGAGGGATAGAGATGAAAGGGGACTTTCAGGATTTTTGCTATGTAATTTTGTATGTTCGCATCTCACATTAACACCTGTTTGTATTGGGGGTAGAGATTGGCATTCAAGCTCATTTTAAGTACAATATCACCCATAGCCTGTCAACAGAACTGGGGAAAACACTACCTCTACTCCTATACTTCAGTAACAGCAGTGCCATGTCAGGGCAGGGGACAAAAGTTAATGTGCAGGAGGGGACAATGATGGCAGTGACCAAAGCAGAAAACCAAGAAATGAGCACTATTGCTTGATGGTTAGTGGTGTGGGCTCTGGAAACATTTGCCTGGTGCTGAATCTTGGCTCCACAACTCGAAAACTCTGTGACCTTGGGCAAATTGTATAATTTTTATAAGTTCACTTACCTATAAAATGGTGATAAAACAATGGTAATTACTTTTGCACAGGTTTGTTGTGAATAATAAATGAAATGATCTTGTAAAGCCTTTAGCACAGTGTCTGGAACATAGTTAAGTATACAATATAAATTAGGTATTATTAATAATAATATTATGACTACTTTAGGGACTAGGGAAACAGAAATCATACCACTTTAGGAATCCAGTCTCTAACTTTTGATTGTTTTTTCTCATTTTCAGGGCCTATTCCAGTGCTTGTGAAGGAACACGTGGTTATTAGTATGGCCTGGGAGATGCTTGTCGGCTGGGCACAGGTGGAGCTGTGTTGTCTGGGACAGTGACCACTCCCACCAGGTGGTTACAGAGAACCTGAAGTGTGGCTGGTCCAACGTGAGATGTGCTGTTAGCATAAAACTTGCTCTGGATTTTGAAGACTTAATATGAGAAAAAGAATGTAAAATATCTCAATAATTTTTGTATTGATTACATGCTGAAATGATAATGTGTTAGATATATTGGGCTAAATAAAATATATTATTAAAATTACTTTGATCTGCCTCATTTTACCCTCTTTATGTGGCTACTAGAAAATTTTAGATTGTATTTCTGTTCAACAGTGCTAGGCTACTGCCCTATTAAATCCTCTATGTCCTGTTATATCTGTATTTCCTGTTAAGTGTGTCTTTAGTGTTTTCAAGGCACTTTACTGTGCATTTCTGTACTTTTCTGGGAAGGTAGGTGAGAACAGATTATTTTCTCCATTATAAAGATAGAAAAATTGCTAACTGAAGTGATTTGCCTAAAGACTTTCTCCATGTCACGAATGCCAATGTGGAAACAAAATTTAAATAGAACAGAGGCCTCAAAATAAGAAGTAGCAGACTTCCCCCAGAGTCCCTGTCCCCCTCCTCAGAGGCAAACACACATGCACACACAGATACATATATATACATGCACACACATTTTAGTGGTAAGACATTTCCATTTCTTTTTTCATATTAAGTCTTCAAAATTTCCATATTAAGTCTTCAAAATCCAGAGCATGTTTTATGCCATTGGCCCACTCAGTATTACCACATTAACTCCTATCAACTCTGAACTTTTTTCAAGGTCTTTATGGTACAGCACCTGCCTTTACCAGAGCAACTTGTATCCTGTAAAAGTAGTAGCAACCCTCAGGTTGCACTATTTCTCTAGCTTATAACAAGAACTTAGGATTGTTTCAAAAAAAATGGTAGAATAATTTTTGATAAAGTAAAAAGTGTTTCACTTTAGTCATCTTTTCCCATAGTGGGATCTTTTGTGGCTCAATAGCTACCCTGGTTTGCAGCACAGGATAATCAAAGTATGACCGTCCTTTTTAGAATCAGTATTTTCCCAACTTTTTGAACAAGGGATTCTTTTCAGAAGAGGATATGGCCTTCCCAAAGTCCATCCTCAGTATATCAAAGGTAAGAAGAACCAAAGATTACATAGAGCCTACAATATTAACTATGAGAAAGATTAACTTGGGAGTTGACAAGCTTTTTCTGTAAAGGGCTAGACAGTAAGTATTTTAGGTTTTGTGGGCCAAAAAGTCCCTGTTGCAACTACTCAACTCTGCCGTTGTTGCACAAAAGCAGCTACAGATAATACATAAATAAATGGGCATGTTTGTGTTTCGATAAAACTTTATTTACAAAACCAGGCAGAGGTCTGGTTTTGCCCAACGGCTATAGTTTGCCAGCTTGGATTAAAGTTTCCAGGGGAAACCACATCCAAACTACAAGGAGCCTATACTTGCATGAGAAAAGGAAATCCAAAGTAACTCTGAGTGGCATTCTCTATAAACTCCAGTGATACCGGACCACCAGGGAAGAAGGAATGCAGGCTAACCTTAAGACTGAGAGAAGACACCTAGGTTTCTATGAAGTGATGTTGACAGTGTGATGGCAGCACTGTGAGGGCATTGTGGGAGGGTTGACTGGAGACAGTTGGTGGGAAAAGAGAAGAAAATATAGCCAGAGGAGGCTGTCAAGTCTGGTGTAATTTTTTTCCCTCCACAATGGACAAAGCCTGTACATCTTTAACAGGAATGACTAAGCCCCTAGGGAAGCCAGAGAACAAAGCATCCTAAAGAGGCAGAAAGGTTTGCCTGGACAAGAAGGAACATCATTTCTTATTTTAAGAAAGGAATGAGAGTTGTGTTGTCCCCAACCCCTTAATTACAATTCGTTTCTGGTTTTCTTGCTTTTATAATGCATGAATCCGTGCCCTTCCCCCAAACCAACTCCAGCCGTGCATCATCACTGTTTATCCGTGTATTAGCCTTTCGTTCTTGAAGTAAAGAAATCATGTCAATCATCTTCTCATCTTTCTAGTTCGTGTCCTCCAAGGAGAAGGTGCTGGATATTTTCACTAGAATTCCCAGCCACAGACAAGGAAGCATGCATGTCCCAGAATGTATGACAATTTCAGGCCTGTCGGGCTGCTTTATTCTCAAGCCTTAGCTTAGCTTGAATCAAAAACCATCGCAATTTAAGAGGTCACCTGGCAAGATGCTGGCCTCCCAAGAGAGGAGATGAGCATGAAATATGACAGACAGCAGTTATCCTTTCCGAGCGTCTATAATCAAGGGATAAATGGAGGTGACTGATTTCTCTGAATAGAGCTGGGTTTGCGTTCAAGATAAATGGCCAGGCAAGGTGAGGTTTGATGATGAATGAATTGGGATTAGCATTGCAAGCATGATGGAGAAAAGCTTTCTACTCCTGACACTTAAAATCGTTACTCTTGGTTAACATCTGCCACAATTAATCACTGCACTCCTGTGTTTGCTCAGAGAACATTGTTTAGATCTCAATTTGAGCACTGATTTTCGTCTGCCTTCTATGATCCATAAATGTATAAAAGTTTGTCTTTCTACAAGATTATAATGCCTTTGTGAACAGGGATTGTTTTAACTTTTTTATATCACTGTGGAAACTCCAGAATTTCTAAGTAGCAGTGGTTTGGGGAGTGGCAATCTCTGGCTAGAAGGTGTAAGAAAAGGATCTGGCCTAAGTTTGCATTACAGACTCATTTTCACTTAGGTCTGACACTGTTTCAGGTAGTTTTAGGTGGTAGATGATGGAGGAGTGGTAAATCTCTGGTAAGCATCCCTTGGAACCAACAGACTCCCTAACGTGCCTTATACATAATGGGTTTAAGGTAATATGTTGACATTTTACTTGAATTTCTTTATCATGTTAAGGGGGATGGAAGAAATGTTCATCCAACCCAACTGTCTCTTGTAAAGAGTTGCTGTGCTTAGAAAACATATTTGGATGAGTTCTGATGGCCATCTCCTTCTAAAGATGGTAGATTCGGTTTATGAGGGCCTGTCGTTGGTGTTGCTGAGTGTGGGTATATAGTTCAGGGCTGGGTGTCCAGGCCTGGCTGAGTTATCCAGATAAATGCTAGAGGTGATGGATATCCCAATTGCCCTGACTTGATTACCCACTGTATGGCTGTATCCAAACATTACATGTACCCCATAAATACTAATATTACTATTATGTACCCATAATAATTAAAAATACAATAGAGGGAAGAAGCACGAAGGGGCATGCAATGGACTGAATTATGTCACCACCAAAGTTCATATTGAAGCTCTAACCCCCAATGTGACTATATTTAGAGATGGGGCCACTAAGGAAGTAAGTAAGGTTAAATGAGTCATAAGGATGGGGCCCTGATCTGATAGGATTAGAGACTTTATGAGAAACCAGAGAGCATGGAAGGGCAGAAAGAAAGAGCTCCCACTTCCCTATAACACACACACACACACCTATCCCCTGGTGACACAGTTGAAAACTGGATTTTAGAGAGCAGAAATATCTAAAGGACATTTAAGCTTATTTCCTGCAACATGTACAATGTAATCCTCATGCTGTAAATATAATGCCTAGAACCACAGATTTGTGCTCCCAGTGTGAAAGAGCAGGGTTGATGCAGAGAAGTGTCTGCTCAGCCAGGGACTGTGTTTCCAGCCTACTTGCACCTCGGTGGGCCCACAGGGCAAGTTCTTGCCAATAGACTGCAGGTGATGTAAGATATGACCTGGGATGAAGAGGTTAGGTATTGGACGCTCTGTCCTTTAGGTCAGAGGCTGGTGAACATTTTTGCAAAGGGCAGAGAAATGCTTGTAGGCTCTGTAGGCCCTACAGTCTCAATTGCAGTCAGCTACTCACTTCTGCCAATTTAGCAAAAATGCAGCCACAGAAAATATGTAAACAAATGAGCAGGGCTGTGTTCCAATAAAACTTTACTTAGGGACATTTGAATTTCATTGAATTTTCACGTTACAAACTATTATTCTTCTTTTTATTTTCTTTTTCCACTGAAAAGTGTGAAAACCATCATTAGCCCAGAAGCCATATGAAACCTGGCAGCGGGTTGGATCTGGCTCAAGCGCCTTAGTCTGCTGCCCGGCTGTGGGTGCCGTCCTTCCTCGCATGCCCTCACATTGCCTGCGCACGGAGGAGGCGCTGGAGTGCTTCGAGGCCCCGGGGCACAGTGTGCTGGCAAGATGGATGGAGAGTCACCCAGGTGACCTGCTGGAGACAACTGCCCAGAAGGACAATCTTTTGGGAGAGCAAGAAATAAACCTTTATTTTGTTAAGCCCCTGAGAGTTGCACGTTGTTAAAGGAGCTCATGCTGCTTTTCCTGATAACCTCCCCCTTCTACCTCTTGCCTCAGAGAAAGATTCAGTAATTTCTGTGTCGTTCACCAGGCTTTGGGGGCTTAAAAAGGCCAAGAAGGGTTTAGTAGATATCCAGGCTGTGTAATAATTTGTGTTAGTTACTTCCTACGTCAAAGTACTCTGACATAACAGAGAGTCTTTGGGAATGGGAGGACCATACTAAATCTTGCCTGGACTGTGTCCAAAGGCTTTTTCTTCGATTTCAAAATAGTCTCCAAGGAACCTACACTAACACCTCATCTATCCACACAATTCCCCCATCTCCTTGACCACCTGCTGCATTTCTTGCAGTAGTTGTTTGGAACTCATTCCATTTTTTTCTCAACCCCCCAATCCCATCCCTCCCTCCCCTTCCATAAACTAGCAGATGGTATCATTTTCTGTGATTCTGGGCTTGTCTTCCCTAATTACTTCCTCTCTTCATCTGTCACCAGTTTCCTCATTTCCTCAAAATGCTTTTGTATCAGCACTGATTCTTTTCTCCTTTCTTCTTCTTTCCCCTTCCAAAAAAGGAGGCCCCCTTCTGCCTGGACAAGTGGATTTCATTCTCTCTCCTTCTCGGCCCTACCTCCAGGGCAGCTTTAACCCCCACCTCTGCTTCTAATTGATTTTTTCCTTCTGCCTCTAATAATGTTATGATCATTCCTATCCTTTAAAGTAAAAAACAAACCAAACCAAAACAAAAAAACTATTTCCTTAACTCTCTCAAACTTACGACTTCTCTTTTCGACCACTAAGGTTTCTGAGCCACTGCTTGGTACCCAGCCCCCCTTTTTCATGCACCAGTGCTACCTTGTGCAGTCAAGTATCAGTCTTACTCATACCACTGTCACAGCTCTTGAGGTCACGGATGACTTCTCAGCTGGCAAGTCCATAGTCTTTCTGAAGTATTTATCCATCAGAACTTCTGCGGTCCTTGACCCCTTGGAATACCATGTGTCTCGGGTCTAAGGTGGTCCGGCTTATTAGGTACGACCTTGGTGCCTGAATGAAATTATTCATTGGCCATAGGTTCCATGTATTTGTAGGCTCAGTAGAGAAATGCTAGATTAGACATGAACTTGAGTGCTGATTCAGGGAAGAGAGAAGTCTGTGCAAATTGCTAGAATTGTCATCCACAATACACATGTGTGCTCTTGTAAATTAAAGTGATGGAGGCATTGTCACCTCTGACAAAGCCAACTGTTTCAGGAAGTAGAGAAAAAAATGAATGGGAGAAGGAGAAATGCCAAAGATATAAGGAAAAGAACAAAGTAATATCAATATACCTTTATCATAGCACTTATGTATTATTAGATTGAATCAAATGAGGTAACCAATATTCGACATTTTTGGCCTACAAAACTGACAGTGTCATATGGTTTGATCTGTTATGGGAAGTATCTGTTTCTTCTAACAACCTGCCTTTAAAGGTCTGAACTTATTCATATGTTATCTCTAGGGCTCGGCATATAGCAGGTTCAATGTGTGTTGAACCGAATCAGAATTCAGTTGAAGGCAATGACTGCACATCGGGAAATCTGAGTTCCAGCCAGCTCTGCCACAGTGATCCCTGCCAACCTACATAAGTCACCTTTGATCTGAGTCAGTGTTCCTCATCTGCAAAATGAGATGGTTCTTACAAGGATCAAATAGCAATGTATACATGGCAGTATTTTTGAACTATAAAAACTATAAATATTTACATAGTTTATATTCAGGATTCACCCATTATAGATACTGATGAACTAAGACTGAAATGAGAAAAAACTACCAATGTGACCTAGGTATGTTTTCCTATTTCACAGATGAATTGAAGGGCACTCAAAAGAGAGGCACTTCATCTCCATGGCCATATCACCCAGTCTCTTCAGAAGCTAAACAGGGTTAGGCCTGGTTAGTACTTGGATGGGGGACCTACTTCAGCTCACACACCTGTGGGTTATATCTACTTCTAGAGCACACTTCGTTTTTAGGTAGAGTTTTTAAAAAACTGCACTATTTCTACATTCAACTGAAAACTGGCCCTAAGCAGCTCATGAGTAATATTTTTGACACTGAAATATCTCATCAGCTTCCGAAGGCCAAGGATTCTTCCAGATACCACTTGGACCCACCAAAGCATAGATGAACTGCAGCCACCAGTTTGCAAAAGCTCCCCTGGCTCCTTTCTGCTGCCTAGTCAAAAAGCTTTTTGACTCAATTCCAAGGAATCCTTTCACCTCTGTTTTATTAAGATCATTTTGTCATATTACAACCTTTCAAGAAGACATAGACTGTCACAGGGAAGTAAATAGAGCTGATCTACATTATACCATCAAAGTGCTTAAATGATGAAGATATGAAAAACCAATTTCTCTTTTTCTTCCTGTTCATCATTGTGCAGAAGGATTATTGAGACTAATCGAAGTCTGTTTCATTTTTCTGCTATTGATGTGGGTTTTAGCTGAAGTGGAATGAAACATATCATTTATGAAGGGAGATTACTTTTACAGATTAAACCAATGTATCTTATTGAGTTCCATTTCCAGAAATGTGACCTTATTACACCTCATAATTAAAAATGAGAGGCATAAAGATGTGCTAGCCTACACGCCTTCCAATAACGCCTGCTGGATTTGAATTAAGTTTGGTCTTGACCATTAAAATGTCACAAGGTATGAAAATCTCCCTGTTGTCTCAGTCATTCCTGCCCATTCCAGAAGAGGTGCCAGCCGCCATGGGTTCTTCGTAAACAAAAGGCTCTTGAGTATTCTTAGTGGTGTCACTAAAAGAGGAAAATAGGATTCTCAACATGGCTGCCTCCAAGGAGAGAAAAAGAAACGGCAGGAAGAAGGGGTGAAGGAGAGAGAGGCGGCCAGCTTGAAACCCCAGATGATTTTCAAGGGGAGCACAGGGTGGGGCAGCAGAGACAAGGAGGGCAAGGATGCAAGTGGGCTGAGGCAGGGAGAGGCTGAGCTGGCAAAAGGAGTCGGGCAGAAGAGTGAGAGGGTCACGCGTGGTCTGGGCCAGGGAGGGCGACGCGCTGTGAAGTTCTAAGGAAGGAGAGCAGAAGGGCACCAGGAAAGAGGCTGAGGCCGAGCAGGGCAGAGCTGAGTGGACAAGCAAAAGGACTCATGAAAAGAATAAGGTTGTTCAAATTCCCCAACTAAGCAGGACAGCGCTAAACTCCTAACTCCATCATTTCTCCTGGAATGGCTCCCTCTCTCAGCTGAAACTCCAGGAATTATAATAAAAATTTTGAAAAGCTGGTGCATTCAGGACAGCAGACCTAAGGCTGCTGGCACGCATACCCTAAAGACCGGGAGGGACTTAGACAGTGGAACTTAAAAGGAAAGCGCTGTGATTCCAAATCACGTCTCCCAGTTGAGCCTCACTGGTGAGGTCTCCGGAACATTTTATCTCCAGTCCATACTCTTGCTCCATTTGTGGTCTCTCCTGGTCGCGGTGGTTAAAAAGCCTTTCATCCTCTTTGTCTGGCTGGACTTGGTCTCTTCCAAGTAAATTTCAAACATTCTCTTGAGTCTCAAAAACAATCCTGCATGGAGAATCCCACACCTCCAGCACCTCCCTTGTCTTGCTCTGCCGTACAGAATGTATCGGTCCTATTGTTAAACACCAAGTGGCCGAAAACAATCTGTGATCTTGGAGATGGATGAGATTTCAAACATCACCTTGTTCAGACTCAAACCATCCACAAGGTGTGCTACCCTTCCTAGTGGACAACTTAAAGAGGTAGAATACATTAGTGGATTATCTTATCTAATTCTCACAATACCTCTTTGAAGGTAGGTACTGTTAATATTCATATTTTACAGGTGAGAGATAGTTTTAAAAATTTGCTTGAGCTGACACAGCTGGTACGTGGGATAAGAATGCAGGCAATCTAACAAATAGCAAGTATTCAATGATTAGTAGGTATTACCACTACTGCTAATACTTCTTATTACTACTGCTGCTACTTCTATTATGATGAGACGTGAACCCAGCATCTTTTTCCTGGGTATGGTCCCTTTCTCCACCATTTATCTGGTTGCGGTTGGAGTAACCATATTTATATGAGGGTACTTGCCTTCTCCATCCACTTCCATTCTCCATGACAGTTTATGTTCCAAGACTTGTGTACTAGCCTAAGTTTGATTGACAAGTCCCATCTAAGTAAATTTGAATTGGGGAACATATGCCAGAGATACAGGGCTCAGTTTAGATTTCTTCTGGTGGCTGAACCCATGGCATGTAACAGATGAGTGATATCATTGGCTATTTTCTGTCATGTAGGAAACAGAAGAATGTGGTCCTTGGCAGCAGTTCTCAATCTTTAAAGGCATTTTAACTACCCCTACCACAACCACTGGGAGGGTTTTTTTGTTGTTGTTGTTGATTTTTTTTTTTTTTTGAGACAGAGTCTCACTCTGTTGCCCGGGCTAGAGTGCCGTGGTGTCAACCTAGCTCACAGCAACCTCAAACTCCTGGGCTCAAGCAATCCTAGTGCCTCAGCCTCCCAAGTAGCTGGGACTATAGGCATATACCACCATGCCTGACTAATTTTTTCTATATATTTTTAGTTGTTTGGCTAATTTCTTTCTATTTTTAGTAGAGACGGGGTCTCGCTCTTGCTCAGGCTGGTCTCAAACTCCTGAGCTCAAATGATCCACCCGCCTCGGCCTCCCAGAGTGCTAGGATTACAGGCGGGAGCCACCGCACCTGGCCAGTGAGGGCTTTTTAAAACACACGCTGCTGACTCCCACCCCGTCTCTGACTCGTAAGTCTTGGGGGAGGGCCTGCAGATCTGCATTTGTAACAAGTTCCCAAATGTTGTTGATGCTATTGGTCCAGGTACCACACTTTGGGAAACACTGGTCTGTAACAAGAAAGAAGGATGAAACCAACATATTAAAAAAATCAAAGATAGGTACGTAGATAGATGATAGAAAGAAGGAAGGAAGGGAGGAAGGGAGGGAGGGAGAAAGGGAGGAAGGCAGGGAGGAAGAAAGGGAGGAAGGAACAGAGGGAGGGAAGAAGAGAGACAAAGAAAAGAAAAGAAAAAAGAAAAAGAAAGAAAGAGAAAACATATTCTGGCTTCCCCAGAGAAATTCAATCCCTTCTTGAGGCTTTGCTGCTTCTATCTCCTGGTCTCATGAACTACTACCCCAGGATCATTCCAATCAAGTCCTTTTCTTGCCTGAGCTAACTTGGTGTTTTTACAATCTAAAACACCATTGAAGAATTTTTGGTGGGCAATGCAGTCCACTATTTGAAAAGCCATTTCTCATATTTCAGGTCAAACCTCCAGAAAGTATCTATATGCATACCCTGTATAGATAAGAAAGGGTCTAACCTGCAGAATAAGATGAAAGTTTCCAAACGAAGGTGAGGAGACTCCCTCCAGGCAGATGTCAGAGCTGAGCACAGCTCAGTAGCAGCCAAGGGAGGAGGTGAGGCCTCGCCCGAGAATCCAGAGCACCAGGCCCACGCACGTGCTGTCACACACGGCCAGGGCGGAGGAGCAGTGTGGTGGCCCATCAGGGGCAGGCTCCCGAGGCCCTTGCTTCCCTGGCAGCCAGACAGACTCAGACTGGAGCTGGCTTTGCCGCGGCCAGCTGCGTGACCTTGGGTGAATGACTCAGCATTTCCGAGCTTCAGTTACCTCATTTGTTACGGGAACTGGTAACAGCGCCCACTTCCCAGGTTTGCGATCCACTGACAGGTAAGCTATGGAAAGCACCCTGCACCATCTCCAGGAAGTGCAGAAGCTAATAACGATGATCATGATTTTTTAAGTGAAATGATTATTTTATTTTATTAAGTAATATTTAAGTAAAATTACCTAGTTTTACTTAAAATTCTGAAGCTGGCACCAGACTGTCATGTTTTGTCACTTCATTTCTTTCCACTCAGTGACTCCAACTCCTGGCCAGAGCACAGGGTAACCCAAACCAGAACTTTCCCTGCCTGAGCACAGCAGAGCTGAGACCTACCACATGCAACGTTCAGGTAATTAAGCTGACTTTTAAAGAAAAACTTGCCAGGACTTTGACACCTATATGTGTGCCGTGCCCTTTTAAGCAAGAGCCACACAAGGCTACACAGAACCCCTGGTGTCGCCCTGGGATAGACGTCTCTGGAATTTCCTCTGAGCCCCTGGTGCCCACAGCACGTCTTCCCTCTACGACACTGTTGGAGGTGGCAAGTCTTCATTTGCTCCAAGTGGGTCTGATTTTTGGAAAATAGCTAAGAGATATTCAATGCCAAGCCTGGAAAAAAGAAGGGTGATCAAGTGGTTTAATAGCAGTTTGGGCTATAAACAACTATGACTCGGAGATTGATTTTTCTTAGCATGGGCCATAAACTGATTCTGAGAGAATGAGAAATGCAGGCATAGTGCTTTCCCGAATGCCCTTTCTTCCAGAGGGAACGAGGCCTGAGCTAATGACTCCTGAGGGCCCACACGGCCCTGGGTGCTTTCCATGTATGATCTTGCCAGAGCCTTGCAACAATCCTATAATCAAAATTTGCCAAAGAGGAAACAGATCCCAGAGCAGCGACTTGGTCTCACAGAGGCCGTAACTGGCAGAGGCAGGGTCAGACTTTAAGCCACTTGACTCCCGCACACTGACACACCCGGATGTGCCCCATGCGCCCTGCTCCCAGCCGGAGCGTGTGCCGGGTTCCTTTCCCGCTGCCCTTTCCTTGCTTCATCCTCCTCCACCATCTCTTCTCTGGCGCCTTCCCGCCTGGCACCTTCCCGCTGTCTGCAACACTGAGTCAGTGTAACTTTGCCTAAGACAGGAAAACCTTCAAAATAGCCCTAATGAAAAGAGAGTTACTCACAATGTCAAAATGGCAAGTACCCCCACTTTCCTCAGAGGTCACCCAAAAGCAGAAAACAATAAAAAACACAAGATAGATAGTCACAGACTCTGTCTTTGATGTACTGAGAGACATCAGTAACCCAAAGTGACAATGTAGTTGATTCTCATTATTCATAGTAGTTACGTTCTATAAAATCACTGCAGACACTGAATAAGCAGACACTGAACCACCACCGTTCCCGGGGGGAATGGAGAGCTGGGCTCCCGCAAACCTCTGGTCGCCATGTTTTCATCAGTCAGTCAGCACTTGATCTTGCTTTGTGTGTGTCTCTCTGTAGAGACTCCTTGCTTAATGCACGGTTGATCCTTGCACAACGTGGGCTTGAACTGTGTGAGTCCACCTACGTGTGGATTTTCTTCCACCTCTTCCACCCTGAGACAGCAAGTCCTCCTCCTCTTCTCCTGTGATTTCCTTAATGACATTTTCTTTTCTCTAGCTTAGTTTATTGTGAGAATACAGTACATAATGCATATAGCATACAAAATCTGTGTTAATCAACTGTTTATGTTTTCAGTAAGGCTCCAGTCAACAGTAGCCTATTAGTAGCTAAGTTTTTGAGGAGAAAAAGCTACACGTGGATTTTGGACTGTGTGGGTTATCAGCGCTCCTGAGTTGTTCAAGGGTCAACTGTGTGTTGTTGATTCATCAACACGGAACTCACTGCCAGCAGCACTGGAACTCATGCCTGCGTGAAGCTTATCTAAACACACGTTTTCTCTGTAAGGCACATCACACCCTTCTTGTGCTTAGAAACACTAGACAACACTCCAACACTACGATTGGGGGTATTTTAAATAGCAAAAGCACCAACAAAAAGCTCAAAAATGTGAAAAATGTGACATTAAATAGACCATGCTGTTTACAACCTGAGAACTGAAACCAGAAAGCAAAAAACAGAGACACAGGGCTCAGGGAACACAGGTCAGGTGAGAGAAGGAAACACAACAGACATTGGAAACTATTAAGAAAAAATGAAAAAAAAAAAACAAAAAAAAACCCCAAAGCCATAAAGGTTACATTAGAAGTAACCTTTACTTAAAATTACTTAAAATGTAGGTTACATTAGAAGTAACCTACATAGAGAATAAACAGTGCTGTAAACTATATTAAGGGATAGAGAGAACAGAAATGAGGAAAGCAAAGAAAAAGAAATGGAATAATCAAGATTTGAAAGGATGGAAGAGAAACCAATAGAGAAGAAAGACACAAATGATAAAATACAGAAACAATTGGTGTCTCCAAAGCAAAGAACTGCTGGAGGATATGCATCAGCTAATTAGAGATAAATAGGAAAAACAGGACAAAATGCTGACGGAATGGTAGGACTAAGATGAAAACAAAAATCGTTGATAGTTCAAAGTAGAATGAAAGTATTAGAACCCTGAAAATGAAGATGAAATCCCTAACAAAAATTTGAAAGAAAACGCATAAAGAAGTTGGGAGAAAATACTGCCACTGTGGAGAAAAATTACCATTTAAAGATAATATATCAAGTAATTGAGCTATAAGTATGCTCAACAATTATATGTTAAACAATGAAAAAATAATAAAATCAACTAAAATTGGGTGGTGGAAGTTAAGAGAAAAACTTAGCGAAGGTGTCATATACCAATTTTGATGTTTTTTGTAGATATTTAAATGTCTACATATATATTTAAATGTCATATACAAACAGTTGTATGCAGTATGTTTCTTTGTGTTTAAAAAAGTAACTCTTGAACTAAAATACAAATTTTCCAAATTAGCAGAAAAACATACATACATGCCAAATGCAAAAAAAAAAAAATAAATAAATAAAACACAAATCAACCATGGAGATAGTTTTTAAAATCAAAAAGTCAAGAAAAACACAAAACTTAACTAAAAATAGATTACAGAACTAAAAACAAACTTATTTGTCATGATATAAATGGGCTATACTCACTCTTTAAAACAATGAAATAAAAAAAGACTTGGATCACAAAGTGAAACCCAAATTTTACTGTATAAAGAGATAAATCTAAAACAAAATGACCCAGGCAGGTTGAAAATATAGAGATGGGTAAATAAAATCCAAAGAAAGAAGTGATCATGATTTTAACAGACAAAATTATGCAGGCAAAAAGATTTCAGTGCATCAAAGAAGAACGTTTTAAAATAATATAAGTTTAATTCACAATGAAGATCTAATAATTATTGATAACTGTGTACCAAATAATAGCATTATTAGTCATAAAGGAAATGAACAGGAAAGAGCTGAATAGACAGATACCATAGCGGGAAACATATTTCACCTTTCCCAGTTCATAAAAGTGCAAGTAAACAAAAAATTTAAAAAGGATAAAGAAACCTAAGGAACATAATCATATGAATGTAGTTGAGACATAGTTACCTCTCTACTCTAAAAACAGCATGTGTATCTTGCAAGTACTCATGAATCACTGGCAAAAATCTGATCATTAGGTCAGAAAGTAAACCTCAGTAAATTCCTAAAAGAGGAAACAGTTCAGAAAACTTTGATCACAACAAAATAAAACTGAAAAGTAATTACAAAACTAATAGTTAAAGACATGCAACCATCTGGAAATTTCAAAACATTTAAATAAATGTTGAGTTAATTACAAATAGCTAGAAAAATAAAGATAAAAAAGTACTGCATACCACACACCAGATACAGATAAAGCAGAACTTGGAGGAAAATCTTTAGCATCTATATTAATAAACTAGGAAAAAATGAAAATAAATAACTTAGTCAACCTGACGTCTTGTAACTTATAAAGTAAACCAAAGTCAGCCAACCAACCAGAAGAATAAGACAAAATATATCCCTGCCTCCACTAAAAGAAATTTCACATTAATCAAACATGCAAACATTAAGATGAAATGATTAAAAATTGTTGTGTTCTTGTTGTAAGGAAGAGCATTTCATAAATGGGGAAACTAAAACACTTGACTGTGAACCCTTTTTAAAAAACATTTACATTGGTAAAAATCTATAATTTAAAAACAAAGAAAAATTGGGAGAAAAAAATACTTCCTCTGTCATAAAATCATAGTTTCTTAATTTATAAAAGCCCCAAACTCAATAGGAAAAAGATGAAGAGCCTAAAAGAAAACTGGGTGAAAATTATGAACAATATTTCAGAAAAGAAAAAGAAAATGGCTCTTAATACTATGAAAACATGTTCAGCTTCACTCACAATTAGAAAAAATTGAAATAAAATTCTAATCTATTTTTTTTTTTACTATCAAACAGGCAAAGAACAAATATGGGGTAATGCATTTTCTTGCAAAGCAGGGGGAGAGGGAGACATTCACACTGCTGGGGACAGAGAAAATTGTGCCTCTATTGACAGCAATGTAGCAATAACCAAAAAACCAAAGTACATTTGTCTTTGACTCAGAAATTCTTCCTCCAGAAAAGAAGCCACAGAATACACTAACAAACTTGTGAAATAACACAGGTACAAGTTTATGAGAGCATTGTGTACAGTAGCAAAAGAATTAAAACAACTTCAATATCTGTCCGTAGGATGCCAGCTAAATATATTTTGAAGTAGTCATATAATCGATATAATATTTTTAAAATAAAACACCTCCAAATAAATATACTAATATGGAACCAACTTTAAGGTTTATAACTGAAAGTCAAAAACAAAGTTCATAAAAGGAAAAATAGGTCTAATATACTAGTGTCTACGTCCACCTAACTAATAAATGTGGATGCTGATCTACCTGTATACAGATGCGCCTGTGAGCGCCTGACCAGCTCTCACCTAGGCAGGGAAGGAAGGGGCCTGGGTGCCGGGGTGAAAGGAAGGGGTAGGGGGTGGCGATATAGTGTTTATAGTATGCCCTTTTGCAGATTCCTGATTTTGAATCTGTGGGTGCATTATCTATTCAAAATAAGTATTTTAATTTTAAAATAGTTTGTCTGTGAGTGTGAGTGTGTGTGCCCGCGCACGTGCCGGGGAGAGTCTGGGGTTTATCCGAGGGGCACAGAGGCGCCCAGCATGGGCATTGTATTTGGTGGGCGGCACACGGGGACTTGGTGAGAATTGCCACACGGTCCCCTGCCTTTCGGCCTGGGTCCTCTCTCCGGCCTCGGCTCCACTCTCCCCTCCACCCTCTGAGGTCTTCCCTGCAGGGCCCCAATGCGCTGCCCAACTGGGCCCACGGCCCTCTGTCCACAGCTCAAATTCTGCAGGAGGAGGAGCTGATGGATTATGGCCTATAAATTGGTTTCCCCTAAATCCAAGCTCCACTCCTTTTCAAGTGTTAGCCAAGAGGATGGGATAACACACACATAAACCGTCCCCTGGAAATCCGCCTCTTCAGCAGGGACAGTCGCGACAGGCGATTCACAGACACGGAAGCGAGGGCCGGGGCAGCGATGGACAGTCCAGTTCCGAACGGGCGGGAGGCGGCGACACTGTGAAATCGCACGTTTGTGTTTGCATTCCTGCTCCGCTGCTTGTGAACTTACGTGACCTTGAGCGAACAGTAACATCTGCCTCTCGTGCATGGTCTTTCTGAGGCTTAGTGGTGATACAGTTCAACATGGCAGGCAGATAGCAGGTGCTCATAAATGGTAGGTGCTGTTATAAACAAATTTTAAAATTCCGCATGATTTCACATACATGTGGAGTCTTAAAAAGTCAAACTCACAGAAGTAGCGAGTAGAAGGGTGGTTACCAGAGGCTGAGGGGCGAGGGTGACAGGAGAAAAGGGAGATGTCAAAGGGTTCAAGGTTTAAGGGGAATAAATTCTAGTGATTTATTGCACAGCATGGTGACGATAGCTGACAATAATGTATTGTGTATTTCAAAACTGCTAAAAGGGTAGATTTTAAATGTTCTCACTACAAGCAAATGATGAGCATATGTGAAGTGACAGATTTGTTAATTACTCTGATTTAGTCATTCCACAATGTATACATGTATTAATATCGTAACATGGCATCGTTTGGCACATGAAGGCAGTCTGTAACCTTGACAAGGATTTTGTGGCGCGGTGGGGACAGGAACCAGATTGGAGTGAGTTGAAGTGGAAGCAGGCGTTGTAGGCAACATTTTTGAGTTTTGCTTTGAATGGGTGAGCGTAAACGCTGCCGCAGCTGCTACAGGATGTGGGAGGAATGGGAGCTTTTCACCACACTGATGGGAAGGACCTAATGTAACAAGAATTTTGTGACACCAGGAAAAGTGTAATAACTGCAGCAGTGACGTCCCTGAGAAAGCAAGAGGAGATGCAGTCCAGGTCATGCGCAGAATGATCAGCCTTTCACAGGAACCGAGAGCCCTCTGCCTTTGAACAAAGATGGAAGACAGAGAATATGCGTACTGATCAAAGCAGGCCTGTAACCTGGGTGGTGGAAAGATGAGAAAGTCCCCTTCTGACGACTTCCATAAGTATTTATTTATATCAATGGGATTATAAGATAAATATTATTTTGGCATCTGTTTTTGATCACCCTACTGACTATATCATAGATGTATTTTATACCAATAAAAATATATCTGAATTATTCCTTTAAAATTGCTGCATAATATTCCTTTGTACAGGTGATCATTACTTATTTAATCAATACTGTGGAGGTAGGAGTATGTAGATTTTTTTCATCTTTTTGATGATAAATATATTTTACACATTTTTTTCTAATTTCTCTTAGGAGTGATTCCTAAGTATGAGATTCTTGTAAAAACCTAATTTATTAGTATATCTTTCAGGATTCTCCAGAAAAACAGAACCAATCGGATGTATATAGATATATGAGAGTGGATTTATTGTCGAATTGGTTCATGTGGTCGTGGAAGCCAAAAAGCCCCACGATAAGCCGTCTGCAAGCCGGAGAACCAGGAATGCCAGTGGTGCTAAATCAGCCTGAGTCCAAAGGCCTGGGAACCCGAGGGGCTGCTGGTGGGTGTCCCAGAGGCTGGAAACCAGGAGCTCCAATGTCTGAGGTCAGAAGATGAATGACCCACCTCGAGAACAGACAGCACATTTTCCCTTCCTCTGCATTTTTTTCCTACCTGGGGCCCTCAACAGATTGGGTGATGCCTGGCTACACTGGTGAGGGTGGAACTTCTATACTCACTTCCTTGATTCAAATGCTAATCTCTCGTAGAAACACCTTCACAGACACACCTAGAAATAATGTTTTATCAGCTATCTGGGCATCCCTTAGCCCAGTCATGTTGACACATAAAGTCAGCCATCACAATTTTTGATCAACTTTCCCTTCTCCAATATTTTTGCTACTCTTTTATGCAACCAGAATTGTACTTTATAGAAAGCCAGGGATATAATAGCCATTTTCTTTAAATTTCTTATGTGAGGCAAAAATGTTTGCCCTTGACATGACTTTATTCCTACAAGCCTCTTTTAAAATACTGTGGTTTCACTTACAGATTGGTTGAACATCATATAAAATTTTATAGTAATTATTTACTTTAAAAAGCAGCTTCTCATTCTTCTGACAACACAACTGTCAATAAGATGCTGTTTGGCAAAAAGTAAAAACCTTTCCCTGGAAGTTGAAAGCCATCACAATTTAAATTCACAAGGAAAATTTCTCCTCTCTTTCCACATGGGCCCAAAACACACACCTCTTGTTATCTTCATTCCTCTATTCATTTTTGCTAATCTCACTTGTGAAATTTTTGAATCTCAAAAACTGACCCTAAGTCCTCTAAAGACAGGACTTGTGCCAAACTTAGTTCAAATGCTCCTAACCTCCCTTTACCCAAAAGCAATTCTCAGTTCTTGACATAGTGCTGACTCCTCGAATTCCCTCCCACCCATGTTACACTGAAAGCCACTCTGCAGAAGGACACTATCTGTCATTTCTTTTGAATCCCTTATATTGTCCAATATAGAATCACAAGGTAACTAAATCTTGGTCTACAACTCCTAGTAGCCAAGGCACCATAAGACCATTGTTTCTAATGTCAAAGATAAGGGATCTTCTAAAAATACAAATCTAATCAGCTTTCCTTATTGCTTAAAGCCCAGCAGGGATTGTGCATTGGTCTTGGGATAAAGACAGGCCTCCTTAAGTATACCTGCAAGAGCCCTCCTGCTCTTTGATCACACACTCTCCATGCTACCCCTTGCTCTCTGAAAACCACAAGCCCTGGTCTTAGTTCAGGTTCTTGAGCAAGCCATGTGCTCTTCTATCTCAAGGTTTTTTTCCTTGCTTCTAGGGGCTTCTCTTGACATCCTTCTTTGCCAGGTCAGCTACACCGCATCCTTCATGTCTTGACATCCTCACCTCTTCAAGGAAGCCTCCTCTGCTCCCGACAGGTTGAATCCCCCTCCTATGTGTTTTCCTAGTGCCACGTGACTCTCCACTGTCAGCCTCCACTTGCCACTGAAATTTCATATGCAGCTCTGTGCTTGTTTGGGTAAAGTCTGTCTCCCTTTCCAGAGTGAAAGTTTCATGAAAACCAGAATGGCACCCGTTTCCTTCACCATTGCACACCCCCATCAACTACAGTGTCCAAGAATTGTTTCTTGGATGAATGAGTGAGTGAACGAGTAACTAAAACTGAGAGGTGGAGATGGGTAGTTGAGGAACCGACCTCAGAGTGGTGGTATAGGGGAAAGCAGGGAGTCGAGGTCATCTAGTCGAAACCCTCTCACCATGGGTGCACAGAGAAGCTTCAGAGTTCCAATGAGCCAACTTTAACTGAACATAACATTCTGTGCCTGCATATATTTTGTAGGAACAGGGTCTATCACATCCATTAAATTTTCTAATAGAAGCCAGGTGTGGTGGTGCACACCTGTAGTCCCAGCTACTCGAGAGGCTGAGGCAGGAGGCTCTCTTGAGCCCAAGAGTTTGAGGTTACAGTGAACTGTGATTGCACCACTGCCCTCCAGCCTAGGCAACAGACAGACACCATCTCTAAAAGAAGAAAAAAATTCAATCGGGTTTTGACCCTCCAAAAGGCTGAAAAACCACTAGTCTAACCCAATTTCTATACAAGAGCCAACTTTGTGGCCGGAACTACCATCGGGTCCCTTGAACCCCCAGCTGGTGCCCTATCTGTTGCACTTTCTACCAAATAGTAATAATAATTCATCTAAAACATCTGTTTCCATCAGCTCCTGATTCTTTGGGGGTGCACTAGGCAAAATTAACTCTTCCAAACAAACTCCAGGCTGTCCAACTGTCAGATAAAGTGAGAGCCGCGAGCTGTCCTTCCACATCCAGCCTCCCGGCACCTTCGCGGTTCCTCACCAGCAGATAGCTCTGAAGGCAGCGGGCTGCAGAGGGCTTTTCATCTTTCATTTGCCTCCCGCTCCTAACTAATGAAGCCTCGTGCCCTTGTTGGGCCTTGTTTCTACAAGGCTGGACACCTTCTTTTAACAGGACGTACTTGAAAAACAAGATATTTCCCTTTGTACTAGAAACAAATGGTGATTAATGTGCTCGTTGTAATTAATCTGTGGTGACAGATTAGTGGTGTTGCGGCAGTTCTTTTGCTGCTCTGGGAGCCTTCCTTGATAGGACAGCTGGTGAGAGGGGACACCAAATTCAATTTGTTTCTCATTTGCATACATATGACAACCATCTGTGCTAATAGCACTGCAATGTCTCCATTAGGCCCGGAGCTCGCTCATGAGCAGGCTCTTCCCAGATCCCATTAGGCCTGGGAGGGGGGAGCTCAAAGCGTAAATATTTGTAGAGAAAAAAGGGTGGGCCTGGTAGAACACAATCAGCCATGTGCCCCTCCTACCAAAGGTCAAACATTTCACATGGGCTGAGATTCCGCTCACCCATAGGAGGGCGATCTTCTTTGGAAAACTCCAGCCCCTCTCCACCTCAAAGACCCAATCAAATTATTCATGGTCTGTTTCCTATTGTCCAGTCACTTAAACCAGCTTCACTTTGGCAGAGACCTTTTTTTTTAACTGGCCCATTCACTCAAAAAATATTTATGGAATATCTACTAAGTTGGGGCACTGTTTTAGGTGGAATAGGAATAGCAGTTAACAAGAGAGCAAAAGTTTTGTTTTATGGAGTTTGTGTGGTAGTGGTGAACACTGGTGATGAACACATAAATGAGGAACATTTCATGTCATCTTACGTCCTAAGCAGAGAATCAAAACAGAGCCCGAGGAGGTGTGGAATAGCTCCTATGTGAGGACCACGTTACACCTGGTGATCAGAGAAGTCCTCTCTGAGGAGGTGACATGTAACCTGGCATCTGAAGGACATGAAGGAACCAGCCTGTGAATACCAGGAGAGAACACATTTTCCAGAGGAAGGGAAGAGCTAAAACAAGAGCCTCTAGACAGAGTGAGCCTGGTATGTTGAGGAAGAGGAAGACAGCCAGTGTGCCTAGACGGAGGTGAAAGAAGAGGTCCAGGGGAGCCCCAACAAAGTACCACAGACTGGGGGGCTTAAGACAACAGAAATCTATTGTCTCAGAGCTCTAGAGCCTAGAAGTACAAAATCAAGGTATCCACAGGGCCCTGAAAGCTACAGAGGATCCTTCCTTGCCTTGTTTAGCTTCTGGTGTTTGGTGGCCATCCCTGATGCTCCCCACCTTGTAGGTGCTGCAATCCCAGCTTGGCCTCTGTCGTCACATGGCCATTCTCTCCCTGTGTGTCTCTGCATCTCGTCTCTTCTTACAGTGACACCAATCGTAACGGATGAACCAGCTTAAGCTCATAATGATTTGAAAGCCCGGTGAGAGCGTAAGAGCAATGGCAACCTTTAGAGGTTTATTCCAAGAAAATGTCAGGATCTAGTTTATATGTTGCTGTCATGTGTATGTTGGATGGGGGCAGGGTAAGAGGAGAAGGAGAAAAGTGAACCATTTAGGAAGTTGCCCCATTCATCTTTGAAACTCACATGGCATGGTGGCCTGAACTGGGGAGTGACAGAGGAGATGCAGTAAAGAAGGAGGTTTTGAGATATATTTAAAAGGTGGAACCCACTGACTTTATAATAGATCAGATATAAGCATTTGGAAAATGAGAGGAACCATGTCTGTGTCCTGAACAGTTGGCAGGATGGTGCATATTTGCTGGGAAAGGGAATAAATACTTGGAGGGAGGGAACAAGTTTGGGAGAGAAAATCAAATGTTCCATTTTGGACGTGTTATGTTAGAGACACCTAAGGGACATCACACATGGAAATATAAACACACCCATTTGGGTATGTGAGTCCAAATGTCAGAGGAAAAGACTGGGATTAAGACAGAACTATGGGAGTCATCAGTTCAAAGAGATTATTTAAAGTCCATGGTGCTAGATGAGATCTCTCCCTAGGAGGAAGAATTAGAAAAAGAGGACCCAGCCCCAGCCCCTATGGCTCTTGTTTCCTCCTCTGTCCTGCCTGTGCTGGGGTCATCATGTCCCATGGTGAGTGTTCTTCCCTGTCATGAATGGGTTTTGCTCTGTGACACATTGTATGTGGCAAGAAAAGGGGACAAGACTTGGCCCCACCCCTGTCTGTTCCATGCCTTATTCTACCCACTTTTCGTCCTGATTTCCCTTTGTCATGCTTCCCCCACCCCCACCCCACCCATGGAGGAAGGGACTGTGTTCAGTATGTCTTTGTGTCCACAGACCAGGGTTTCTCAACCTCAGTGCTGTTGACATTTGGGGCTGGATGATTCTTTGCCTTGGAGAACCATTCTATGTGTTAGCAGTATCCCTGGCTTCCACCCTCTAGATGCAAGTAGCACCACCTCATCACAATTAAAAATGTCACCAGACATTGTCAAACATTCTCTAGGAAGGAGGAAGAGGCAAAATTATCTCCAGTTGAGAACTACTGCCATAGACATCTCACAAGGCTCAATATACAGGAAAGACACTCATTAAGTATTTGCTCTTGGTGGTAGCAACAACCACATCTGGCACACAGTTTCTTTTGACCTTTCCCTATCCACTAAAGGAGATAGATTTTTCATTACAATCTTGTAAAGTAGCTTTGGAATTCCTCATTAGTCTCTGGCCAGGCCTCTAGCTTCCAGACTCCTTTGGAGTTGAAAACAAATGTGTGAGAAACCAGAATGTGATTTGAGAGGGAGTTATTCATTCAGCCAGTCAACAAATGGCAAAGTTATACAACAATTGAATTAAGAGAGACCTTCCACAGCCAACGCCTGCTTCGATAAGATAGGAGAGGTCATTACCTAAGAAAAATCACTACCACGCATTCCAGCGACTTTGCATCCTAAGGAAAAAGTCATCTTTAGCACAACAGATGTCCTTTTAAAATTTTATCAGCCAGAAAAATAGAGAGGAGAGAATGCAAACCAGACCATTAAAATGTAATCTAGAGTCTATAAGAATCAATACGGTGACAGCATAATCAGATTGAAATGACACGAAACCAAGTAATATGTAGCTGTCCTTATGATGCATCTCAGCTCCTGAAACCCTAAAGGGTGGTAAAAATATGGGGCATGCTGGCAGCATGGTGAACATGGCCACCTCTCCCGATGGCTTGCAGTGCAGTCTTGGGAGCCTCCTGACACAGTGTCCCTGGAGGCTACCAGCAGTCAACATGAGGGGCATGGTGCACAATGTGTATCTGCAAAAGCAGCCGCCCTCAGAGGCCTTCCTGTTGGTCCACACCTAATCAGGATCCTTAAATTGAACCACTTCCGTTGTAAAGAAAAGAGATACAGAAAACTGAAACCAAGGTCAAAATACAGCAACACCAAAAGTACCTACAAAAACAACAACAAAAGCCCTTTTGTCTAGAACAGAAAACCTGGTCCACGGGCTATTTGTCTCTTTTCCCCTGAACCCCATCCTGGTCCCAGTGGGTCCTCCAGGGTAGAAGTGAAAGAGTGGTTAGACTGCTTCTCAGGCAGGAAGGAGTCTTGGATGAGACCTGATGCTTCTGTGACATAAATTCAAAGGGAGAGAAAATTAGAAAGGAAAAGAAAGACATTCCAAACAAAAGGCTTGCCCCAAACAACCTTGTATGAAGAAGCCAAAGCATTCTAGTTGTCAATAGCAGCATAATAAACCATCTGATAATGTAGTGCCTTAAAGAAACAACTTCTTATTTCTCATTCTGCAGGTTAGATGGGCAGTTCTACTTCTTTTGGTGCTGGCTGGAATATTCAAATGACTGGGAAGTCCAAATCAGCAACATTCTCGTAGTGAGCAATTGGTGCCCACTATCAACTGGAAGCTCAGCAGGGCTGTTGGTGGAGGTTCTTGGTTCTCCTCCATGGGGGCCTTTCTACATACATGCTTGGTTTTCCTCACAACATGGCACCTTGTTTCCAAGAAGAGACATTCAAGAGGAAGGAAGTAGAACTTGCCAATCTCTTAAAGCCTGAGCTTGAAAGTACTGGTATGTTAATTTAGCTACATTCTATTGGTCAAAACCAATCATAGGACCAGCCTGGATTCCAGAGGAGGGAAAATAAACCCCCTCTTGACACAAGGAGCAGCATACCCATAGTGGAGGGGCCATCTTTGGACAGTAGCAGCCATAATGAACTTGTCCTTTGACTCCACATCTTACCACTCTGGGATGTTTCCATGCTCTTGATCCATACTTATGCTTGTCTTCCTCTAAAGAATCATCATATCGTAAGAGCAATGGATTCAAAAAAGAGGACTTGCCCTTCTGAAGTTACTTACATGTGCATATGTTGATCATATATACCTATATGGACTGAAGGAGTCATCAGAAGACCAGAAAGAATGACTCTCATTATACCAGCTTTTGGCTTTGGACACCAATTATTCCTCATGTTGCTGTACCAAGGGAATGCACAGAAAATGTTTAAGTGCTGTTTCTTTCATCTAATCAAGTTTTTAAGAAACCCGATTCCCACTCCATCTTCTGACATTAAGTAATTAACACATAAGTAAATAGTTGACTCTATTTTTTTAAATACCTACTTCATAGGGCTAGGACAAGAATAAAATGAGAGAATATGGAATTGCCTTTTCTAGAGTACATGCTCAAAAATGTTACATGATGAGGATGACGTTTAAAAGAGCCAAATGCAGAGTCTGATGTAGTTGGTGCATAGTAAATGACAACTACTATTGTTGAAGAGAAGCTCTTTCAGAGGAGGAAGGGTGCAGCCCACTGGAATGGGGAGAGCAGAATGTGAGGGCTAAGAAGCTCGGGGTCAGAGGAAGGGCAGTGCTTACAATGTCTCAAGAGGCATTTGACAGAGCTATCTTTAATACCAAATTATCAGAGACAGTTTCAGGATTTTTCACTGGCACAGAAATGCATTCCCCCTGAACATGGAATAAATACTTACAAGGTTACAGGTCAGTTCATTCATCTCCTCACTTGTCTGTTTGTTTGGATGTACAGATGCACCATGAAGGCAATTTGAGACAGGAACAAGCGTGTACTCTAACCTACTTCAAGTCTGTCCCACAGTGGGTGGAGGTGCGTGCTAGAGAAAAAATAAATTTTAAATTCAATTCTCTGTTTTTAAAAAAGAAATCTGTGATCAAAATTGTAAGCTTGTAACTTGTTTCTATTCCTTTCCAGGGTTTATTGATGGAACGTGCCTTCTAATATGTCACATTTGATCAACTTTTATTTTCCAAGCAAATTTTTATTTTGCTCAGTTAGCCAAAACCTGCCCAGCAAGAGCAGTGTAAGATCCTACCCTGCCCCTTTGCACCAGGGCCAGGTGTGACCTTACTGCTTCACACTAATTCAGCACATCTCCAGGTTCCTGGGGGCTGGGAGAGACCTCATTCCTAGAGACATTGAAACAAAAGCAGAGAAAAGACATGCTTTCTAATGAGATGGAATGAGAGAAATTTCGACTAAAGTTATCCTCATTAGACTCAGTATCATTTTTTTTAATAGCTGGTACACCTCTCTATTTTGATTCAAATGACTTAACCTGAAAATGATCAGCTGTCTTCGAGACTTTCTGGAATGAAGTCTTGGGAAAGAGATGAAGTGACTTGCTCAAGGTCACTTCTGTAGGCTACAGGAGTGCAGAGAAGGCAAATCCTGTCTGTTTGCCATCTACCTGTGACTTGTGACATGCAGACTGTAAGGTGGTCCTTCCAGATCCCTGACTCCTGGTGCTCACATCTTTGTGCAGTTCTCTCCTCTTGGGTGTGGGTAGGACCAACAGAACATAGAAAAGGTAATGGTATGTCACTCCCATAGTTATAGTATGTTTTATTGTACTCCATGTTGTTGGCCGATTTGTTCTAGAGGCTCTCCTTGCTGTCTTGATGAAGGAAGCAGCCATGTTGGGAAAGCCTATGTAGCACACAAGTGTGGGTGGTCCCTAAGAACTGGAGATGGCCTCTGGGGACTGCAGGCAGCCACTTGAGCTGAGAGCAGCCTCCAGCGTATCAAAAAGCTGGGGTCCTCAGTCCCCCAACCACAAGTAAATGAAATGCTACAAACAATCTGAGAGAGCTCGGAAGTAATTTCTGCCCCAGTTGAGCCTTCAGATGAGAAAACAGCCTGGCTGACACCGTGATCACCTTCCTTGTGAGACACGAAGCTGTGCCTGGACTCCTACCCACAGAAATATGACATAATAACTGTGTGTTGTTGTAAGCCACTTAGTTTGCGCTAATATGTGACGCTGCAAAGGAAAACTAACACAGGGGTCCTCTGCTAGGTCATCACATATTCTCGAGCATTCTACTTTCACCTTCCATGACACCATCCCTGACTATTTACAGGAAAACTAAGGGTTTCTCCTGGCATTCCTTGTCAATCTTAAACTTTCCCAAATGAATCCCCATATTTCCAACCTCGATATGACTGTCACTCTCAACCAAAATATGCTATAAATACCTCACATTTCTGCCATGTATTCATTTGTGATTGTATTTGTTTGTGTCCTTTGTCACTTCATCTCAGCTTATCAGAGACCAAAACACACTCATCTTAGTCAAATTAGTTGATGTTTTTGTATCATATTGACATATCTACAACTGCACTCCCACCAAAATTTTAAAAACCTAGAAACAAAAATTAAATCACAATTTATAAATTTAGAGAAGGAAAATATTCTTGAGTTTTTGTTCTAACTTACTTATTTGACCAATGAGAAAGGTGACACTCACAAAAAATTAATGTGTTAACACTAGACGAAGAGTTATTGGCAAACCAGGACAAGAAAACAAGTTGTAGTACTCCTTACTCCACTGAGAGTGGAGTTTACATTTATAGAGTATCTGCAATGCCCAAGGCACTGTGATAAGTACTTCTCTTATGTTTCCACTTAATCCTTAACAGTTTTTTAAGGTATGCATTGCTTTTCCTACAGCAGAATACCCTACTAGAGATATATTTTTTAAATTTTTCAACAAGAAAAGTGCCTAAGATTGACTAATGGAAGATTTCCTTAGAAAATGGGGACCAGGAGAGTGCATTGGAGGGTCAGAATACATTAGAAGCATAGAGGCAATTTCACTTAGAAGAGCAAGTACTGGGCTAGTAGTCCCATTTTCCAGGCAAAGCTATGTAAAGCTAGCCCCTTTTAGAGATGTAAAAGCTGCCTGTGATCAATCTCTTACAGCAGCTTTAAAAGTACTGAGTTAACAGAAAATTCTCCCAGTGTTCAGTACAAGAATATATTTTATGTTTTGAGGGCTTAAAATATACACCGTCCATCTCCCCCACTGCGAGGGATACAGGATACTGACTATGTGCTCATGATGCGGGGCACAACCAATTTAATCATGAATCAGCTTACAGTTTGTATCTGCTATCTATTGCTGCATAACAAAACCACCCCAAAACCTAGTGGCTTAAAACAACCACTCATTATATAGCTCATGATTCCATGGGTCAGCTGAGTGGGTCATCTGATCTGGTCCAGCTCAGTTGCTCTCTGCTGCCCTTGCCCAGGCATCTCTGGCCAGCTGGCAGGTCAGTTGGAGGCTCGGTGATCTAGGATGGTTTGGTAAGAAGAATAATGGCTCCCAGAGATTTCCATGCCCTCATCCTAATAACCTATAGATATATTATCTTCCATGACAAAAAAGACTTTGGAGATGTGATGAAGAGTCTAGACCTTGTGACAGAAGATCACCTTAGATCACCTGGGTGCACCAAGTCTAATCACATGAGTCCTTAGAAACAGAAAACCTTTTCCAGCTGTGTGTGAGAGATGAGAAGGAAGAAGGAGGAGAGACTCAAAGCATGAGAAGAATTTGGCCCATTATTACCAACTTTGAACATGGAAGAAGGGAGCCTTAAGCCAAGGAATGCAGGTGGATTCTAGAAGTTTAAAATGACTATCAGCTAAAAGCCAGCAAGAAAATGAGATGTCAGTTCTGTAATCACAGGGAACTGATTTCCCTCCAGCAATCTGAATGAACAGGGAATGCCCATCCTAACCTGGACAGAGGACAAGGGGAAAAGCTATATTTATCAAAATGGGAGTATTGGGATGAGACCTTCCAAAGATTGTTTGAGTCTCTACTCAGAGCCTTCTGACTCAGATGTAGGGATAAGGAGATTTGCATACTACAGTGGTTTACAGCACAGGCTTTGGGGTAGGCATAATAATGCCCCCCTCCAAATATTCATGTCCTAATCCCCAGAAGCTGTATGTTAGGTTAAATGACAAAGAGGAATCAAGATTAGATATGAAATGCAAGTCACCACTCATCTGACCTTAAAATAGATTGTCCTGGATTATCCAAGTGAGGCCAATGTAATCACAAAGCTCTACAGAGGTGGAAGGCGCAGAGTCGCTGTCCGAGCTGCACAGCATGAGGACACCACGACCAGCCAGTGCTGGCTTTGGAGATGGAAGAGGGGACCACGAGCCAAGGAATTCAGTGTCCTCAAGCATCTGGGCAAAGGCAAGGAAAGGGATCTCCCCCGGAGCCTCCAGAAGGAATGCCGCTCTGTTGACACCTCGATTTTAGCCCAGTAAGACCCATGTTAGACTTATGACCTACAGAGCTGCAAAATAATAAATTTGTGTCCTTTAAGTTGCTACATTTGTGGCCATTTTTTCAATGGCAACAATAGAAAACTAACACAGATAGTGTCACTCACACATCTAGCGGTCATCAGGCTGGCTGCTCTGGGAGGCCTCAGCTCTCCTGGCCCTCAACTCCAACAAGCGAGCCTGGGTTTCTTCACTTAATAGTCTCCAGACTCCAAAATCCAAAAAGAGAGGACAACCTGCAGTTCCCAAACACTTTTAAGTCTCTTGTTGAACCACGTTTATTACTGCTTCCTTTGCCCAAAGGAAGACATAAGGCCAGCCTAGATTCAGGAGGGGCAAAGTAGACTCCTTCTCTGCATGAGAGAAACTGCAGTGTAACATGCAAGGCTAGGGGAGTGGGAGGAGAAGTATGTGTGGTGTCTTGCAGTGGACCACATGATCTAACAGGTAGAGCCACGTGTGAGTCAAAAACACCTGCTATAAAAGGGCCTCAACCCAGTTTCTGTGGCTAGGGTGGATGGAAAACTGAGTCTCCTCCTACCTTCTAGGACTTTCACTTCACGATAGCATTTGCTCTGCTTCCAGCGCCCCTTCTACTGCAGCCAAAACAGAAAAACAGTGGCCTTTGCCTACCTCCTCCTCCCTCAGCCCCAAAATGCAGGAAACACCCCTCAGAGGCTTGTCAGACCAAGAAGACCCCTGACCGCTAACAGTGGGAATCATTATGAACTTGCCACAATTATCCCCTAGGGAGGGGGCTCAAGATTCTGCCCTCTGGTGATGCATATATACAGAGACGTGAAGGTCACATTCTGAAATGTGGGGACACACATATATTCCAATTTTACAGATGAGGAAATTGAAGTTCTAGGAAACAAAATGACTTGCTCAAAGTCACGTAGTGGCAGAACTGACTTAGATCCCAGAAATATTAACTCTTGGGAGGTAGCAGAACATGGGAGGACAAAGAGAGCTTGGAGATGGACTCTGCAGCCAGACGCTGTTGACTGTGCACAGACAGCCCCTCCTCCATCTCTCTGCCTGGCAGCATTTCAGTTTTGTTCTGGTTCCCACCCTTCTTCTTGTGGTTCAGGAAAGGGTGGCCCCTACCCCAACTTCAGGAATAAATCCCAGTTGAGCTAAGCCAGTGATAGCAGCCCTATTCCCCTTGTCTGAAATTATAGCTGGCCCTTAACAGCATGGGCTTGAACTGTGCTGGTCCAGTTATGCATATTAATAGATGTCCTTCCACCTCTGCCACCCCAGAGACAGCAAGGCCAACTCCTCCTCCTCCTCCTCCTCCTCCTACTCTTCCTCCGCAGCCTACTCAATGTGAAGATGAGGATTAAGACCTATATGGTGATTCACATCCACTTAATGAATAGTAAATATATTTTCTCTTCCTTATGATTTTCTTAATGACATTTTCTTTTCTCTAGCTTATTTTATTGTACAAATACAGTATATGATACATATACAAAATATGTATTAACTGATTGTTTATGTTATTGGTAAGCCTTCTGGTCAACAGTAGGGTATTAGTAGTTAAGTTTTTGAGGAGTCAAAAGTTATACACAAAGCTTTGAGTGCAGGGATCAGCACCACTAAACTACCACATTGTTCAATGGTCAATCTAGTTTAGCTGCAAGTGTGGGAAATACCGGCTTCATGGGCATGCAGCATGTGCAATCCACCCAGAGCCCATGCTCAGAAGGGCCTCATGCTTGGTTTATTGCTCCTCTGTCATCTTGAAATTCTTAATAGTTGTTAAACAAGAGATCCTGTGTTTTAATTTTGCACTGGGCTCTGGGCCCTGCAAATTATGTAACTGGTCCTAAGCATATGATGCAATTCTGGTGAATATGACATAGAGGAAGCTTGTTGGAGGATTTCTAATAAATATTTTTGTTGTTTACAGGAAACATACACACACAATACACACACACAAAGACATACCCTTCTTCTTCTGCATGCAATGCCTAGAATTACTGCAGCCATCTTGTGCCCTGAGGAAAACTAAGCTGAGAAGCTAAGCTTGACAGAGCAGAAACATGGAATGAACTTGAATCTTGATGATGCCACTGAGCTGCTAAATGAAAGATTTTTGGGGTTTTCTTGTCATATGAAATATAAATCTTGTGATTTGTTTTTACCATTTGAGATGGAGCTTCCTTTAACTTAAAGATTTTGCAGAATAGATTTAATTGACAAGTATTAACTAGATGACTTTGAGAAAATCATTTGACTTCTATGAGTTCATTTCCTTACCGGTAAAATAAGAGGAATGCTTCCTCACATAGATAATTGTGAGAAATAAATAAGATAATATTTGACACACAGCAGGGAATAATCCAATGGTGGTAGTAATGGTAACTGCCATTGTGTTGTCCTTGTTGTTAGTAGCCCAGGGCTATTATTTACCATAACCTGCAACCTCCCCCCACTCCCACTCCATTTTAGATGTAGTTCAATTCACTACCCAATAGGCCATTAAAATGCATATTCAGTCACAAAGAGAACACATGAGTTAAGGAAGTTAGATATAGTCCCATGAGTCATGCGAAGGCCAGATTATGAAGGCTATTTGGTTCATGTCTGTACCTGTGCTACACTAAACCAGCTCATTTATCCTATACCTGCATCAGCAACTATCAAAGGTAAACTAGAACCTAGGTCTTCACATAGTAATATGCATAGTTCTCAAAATCACAATGTTAAGTGACAAAAAAAGTTCTAAACTGATATATAATATATGCTGCATTGTTGCTCCTTACATCGATGTAAAATAATAATGACTTCCACTTCTGGGAAGATGAAGGAAATATAGTTTTTTCAATTCTTCTCACTCAGCATAACTAAATTTCTTGGATATTATATATAAAACTAACATGCAAAGAGACTTTGAAAGGTGAAGAGAAGGCGGTCAGCTGCCTAATGACCTTGGAACTGGGAGAATGACATGGTGGTGGATTCCCTGGGTTTTCTTTCAGCTTCACAGATGCCAGACTTGGCGCGGAAGAAGCCTGCGACCAGGGGACACAGCGGCTCCGACCAAGAGACCCGGCAAAAGCCTGCTCAGTGTAGGCCCAGGACAAGGAAAGGGGCAGCCCAGCAAGACAGAACCCTTTTAGGCAGCAACTGCCTAAACGCCAGCCAAACGCTACGGAGAAGAGCTGTGCCCGCTTCCCACGCCGTCCCCGTCTGCAGAGGCTGAGTGGGAAGCCTGGACTTCCACCCACCCGTGAGGCTGTAAGGAGCGCCCCAAGCCACACTGTACCCCCAGGGCTGTGCCCGGGACAGCCAGGTCAGGAGCTAAGACCTTCATCCCCATGGGCTGGTGATGAGCTCCCTGGCTCCTCCCGGTGTCTGTGGAGACCCCACGGGGGAAGGGGAGCTGGACCCCCACCTCACCCTGCAGTGAAGAGGAGCCCCCCATGCCGCAGGGGTCAGTGGAGCCCAAGTGGGGACCCTGGACTTTTCTCTCCCTCTGGTACAAACAATTGACAGCCTCCTTCCTCTGCCAGAGCCGGGTCAGAATAACAGTTAAAACAGAAAATTTAAATAAGATCCAGAGTCTCGTAACACAATACAAAAATGTCCCGGTTTCAACCAGAAAACATTGATCATTCCAAAAACCAGAGCGATCTCGAACTGAGTGGGGAAAAGAAAGACAATGCTAAGATAAGGGAGATATTAAAATGATTTTAAAGATTTTAAAGCGGCCACGATAAAAGTGCTTCAATGAACAATTATGAACACGCTTGAAACACGTGAGCAACAGAGAGCCACAGCAAAGATCTAGAACCAAATGGAAATTTTAAAACTGGAAAATGCAATAAATACAAAAAAATAAAGGAACAAACCGGAGAACTACAGGAATAAAAAGCTCAGTGAGTGGGCTCGATACCCGGACGGGGAAAGAGAGGAAAGAACACGTGAGCTGCAAGATAGAACAGTAGAACTTATCCAGTCTGACTACGAGAGAGGACAGAATGGGAAAAAACGAACAGAGCCTTGGGGACCTGTGGGGCCGAAACAAAAGGTCCCACATTTGTGTCAAGAGCACTGGGAAGGAGAGCAGAAAAAGTACTTGAAAAAATAATGGCTGCAAATTTTCCAAACTCGACCAGACACATAAACATACAATTCAATAAGCTGAGTGAGCCCCTCAGTAAAGACGAGCAGGTGACCCTTCCAGACTGGCAGAGCCTACAGAATGCTGGCGGATCTTAAAACCCAGTTGAGTAACCATCTGTAGCTCTGAGTCACCCCAAAGACATTCCACGTGAACACACAATCTGTGGTCATCAGGGTCCGCGTGCAAACCCAGCTGGAAGACCAGTGCTCTCACTTCCCACACCCAAGGTGAGAGGCGAGGACCAGCACCCCAGCGTCACCCGAGGGCTCGTTAGGACAGTGTGGTAGACCTGCGCCTGAATCCGCACCTGCAAGACCCCAGGCTAGCGTGGCAGTCTGGGAAGCTCTTCTCTAGTTGTCTCTCCTTTGCCCTTTGTCAAACCAAACTGACAGCCCTCCCTCCCCTTACAACAAATACTAGAATTCCCTATGCACAGCAGGCTCGGGGCAGACCAGAGGAGAATCAAAGTGATGAACCAGAAAATGTCCTGGACTAAGATCTGAGTTTTAAACCTGAACCTTTTTAATATCTGCAACTAACCTCTCCAGCAGTCAGGGTTGGCAGGATTGCTGGTTTTTAGGTTTGTTATCCTTATGAATTTAGGGGTGAAAACAAACTAGAAAATCAGAAGCCTCCTCCTATCTTAATATGCTATGATTCCATTACACGTGGATTAGATTACCCATTAGTACGTAGGCACAGCCTGCGCACACAGATCCTAACCATGCCTGGTGTATAATTGTGACAGGAATATTTTTGAATCTAACTGTAATTCTATTTAGGAATTTGGATGACTTGAGCTTTGCGCCTGTAGCTTATAATATCGCCAGAAACCTGTCACAGAATTGTAACCTTGTAACTCACTTACCTGTTGATGCTCAAATATATACATATATAACTTTAATAGTGCCCATTACATACAGACTTCCATTATAACACTATTTCCACTCGGTCATAATTTTATAAAAAAATTCCCCTATTGGCTAAAATTTTCCAGGCTTAATCACACTCTTGAGGTGAACTTTTTCAATTAAACTCCACTTAAGCCAATTTCGAGCTCTTTGAGTGAAGGAAAAATATATATATGCCAGACTCTTAAAAGTAACTGTCAGGCAGGTTCCTTTTTTTTTTTTTTTAATGTTTATTTAACACAGTAACATTTATACTTCACAAAAGGGCTGACCAGCCTTGCATCTTAAATTTCCCAAAGATGGAGACAGAGGTACTTTCTTGCTTAGAAATCGCCAGTAATTCTCTCAATTATCTCCTCTGCCATGGAGAATTATGGAGGGTCTGTAGAGCAGGTAGTTACTTGTAAGCTTGTGGGGCCACTTAGCAGCTATGAAGCAGAATTCAGCTAATACACATTAACTCTCTTCCTTACAACCATGTCAAAGTTTCCCATTTAGGGACTAATGAGAAAAAAGTCATTTGGATTATTGATCCAGTGTGAGTCATGCGAATGGGGAAAGAATGGGTAATGACTGCTAGTTTGAATCACCTCCTTTTATTGTCTCTAAACTTCATTCTGGAACTTACAGCCTCTGTTCATTGTATTATTTCTACAGAAGAAAACAGATTTGGACTTATCTCTCAGAACATTTGGAAGGCGATGCCGCCGGCTTTTGGTCATGTCTCTGATCCTGTGGTTTTCTTTATCTAGAAAATGCTTTGTGTTCTCTCTGCACATCTTCATGTGGTTGATTGGGAGCGAGAAGTCTGCCAGGACACACGTAGCTGTCCTCGTTGGCATGGCCAGCCAAGGGCAGGACAAGAATGAATTCTTTGCTGGATTCCTCATGTTTAGGCCTTAGTGCCAACTGACAACGGATGGAGGCTTTCTCCTTAATTCTAAAGAGATCTCCCCAACACAGTTGCTCAGAAAAGATAAAAAAACCCTCATGAATTTTAATTGCCCTTTCTCCCAGCTAGAGCTTTCACACGTTGTGTAAGAGAGAGCTACGTGTGAGGAGCTCCAGCTAGATAGAAATAGTCTTCTGCAGGAGGTCAAGGCACCTTGGCCCACTGACACCTTCTTTCACGCCAGGTATCAGCTCTGCCCCCTTCTTTCCAGGGGAGTCTTCTCTGCCTTCTTTAAGTAGGTCTCTGCTCTCCGCATAACAGTCATACTGGTCACTTAGTCCTGGAATATGGTATCCTACCTCCTGCCACAGGACCTTTGCACATGTCATTCCCTTTGGCACAATCTAGTCACCCCCTCTTTTTCTAGTGAACCCTATTTATCATGTAGATCTTAGTTTAGTTTACATTTCTTCAAGGAAGCCCCCACTAATTTTCCCAATTTTGTCAACCCCCCCTAATATTTGTTCTCATACCAACATATATTTTCATAGTACCTATCACTGTTACACTCTTACATTTATTAGTGTCATTTTTCTTTTATTAATAACTACATCTGTACTAGCTCCATGAGGGTCCAGACCATGTATACTCCCAATGGGGAGGGCTTAACACATAGTAGGGACTCAGTAATTATTTGGCAGACAGATGTATGAATGAATGAAGACACTTTACACATTTCCAGAGGGAAGGGACATCCCAGAGCCCAACACAGCTCTGCCAAATGCCTCAGCGTCAGAAGAGTTCATGTGGTCTCTTTTAGAAATGTTGTTCTAACCTCAAAATATAAGACCTATGAAATGAACAAATGGACAGAAAGAAAATAGTCCAGAAAAGGAGCTAGAAAAAACCTCAGTCACAGACTCTGCATAACATCTTCTGAGCCATAGTACTGTAAACCTGGAAATGGGCCTTGGAGATCATTCCTGGGAATTTTCAGGTGAAGAAAATGAGGCACAGGATTCCTTCGTCGTTACCGGCAGACTCCACGAGTTCTGCCCCTCATCCCTTTCTGGTCCACAGCTCCTGCAGGGAGATGGCCCTTAGCAGAGAGGGAAGAATTGAACACAGGACAGAAGCCACCAGGAGGTGAAGCCCTGAGCCCAGGAGGCCACAGGAGAGGAGCCGCGTGACGTGAGACCACGGGCTCTAGCTTCACGAGGAGGCCCCAAAGGAGCAAGGGCTCTTTTTCTTACAGTCGCTAGTGAAATCTTTCATTCACTCGTCTGTGAAGACTAGAGAGGTCAGGTGGAAGAAGCTTCCCAGCTCTCACCCTGCGGTCAGTGTCCGTCCCACATGTGCCTCTTAGGAGTTGCTCGTAACCTCATTGTGACTCAGTTTTTTCAACTATAAAATGGAAAAATTGAGCCCAACTTTAAGGGTTATTGCGAAGGTGAAACATAGCATGATTTACAAAGCACCTGCGCATGGCACATAGGAAATACGTGGTATGACCTAGGATTATTCAACATTTAACATACACATATTGAGTGCTCACATATGCACACGTGGGACTAAGCTAGGTACTGGCATGTGACTTACATTATATTGGGGGAAGAAAGACAAATTTAAGAAACAGAAGAATTGCAGATAAGGCACAGAGCTATGAAGAAAATATCACAGAGGACCTCGAATGGAAATGGGGGTTGCTACTCTTAGATAGGTTAAACCAGGGGATCCCCTTTGAAGACATGACATGCAACCTGATCTAGCCATGTGAAAAGCTGAGAAAAACATGTTCTAGCCCAGGAAACATTGGAAACAGAAAGTGCAAGGCATTGAGGTGGGAACATCCTTATTCCCAGCGCAATGAAAAGACTGTAGTTTTTAAGCAGGAGCGAGGCAGAAACTGAGTTATGTTTTTAGAAGATGCCTCTGCCTGCCGTGTGGTGGGTGGGTTTTAGTGGGGCAAGAATGAAGGCAGGGGGGCCAGTTTGGGAGCTGGTACAGAGGGCGAGGGGAGGGGTAGCACCACGGTGGCTGGGGCTGGAAAGAGGGGAGAGAGAGGAGTGGACACAGTGGAGACGTATTTTAGATACAGAAGTAACAGGTGAGCGGTGGGAAAGGGGAGGGGGTAGGAAAAAGGGAGAAATCGAGGTTGAGACCTAGGGTTTTTGTCTTGAACAACTGGGAATGGTGATGCCATTTATCAAGATGAAGAAAAATGAGAGAATGAGACCCTGGAGTTTTTGCTGTTTACTTTTTTTTAAAAATAACAATATGGGAGGCAGATAAGGGAATCTAGAATCCTGTGCTAACCAAAAATATAACCCTTCTCTGAAGAGTTTTAACAGTAAGGAAAGTACAAATTTATCTAGAATGATGATGTATAGAGCTCTTTAGGAGAAAGGAAACGAATTAGCTCACTGCTAGCGACACTGTTCGTTCTGCGGAAACGGGGCTGCTTTCCTCTAGCATGGAGTTGTCACAACGATACACCTTTTGTCTTCATTTTCTCTTAAGGTGGAGAAGTAAACAGTGATGCCAGGGAATATGCTGCTTTATTTCCCGGGAATCCCATTTAGCTACATTTTCTTTCTTTGCCTTTTTTTTTTTTTTTTTCCTGTTGTGGTTTGACGCAAGCAGGAAAATTCTCAAAAACTGTGCAGAGAACCTGGTACATGCCTTTGTTCAGGGAATTCAGTCACCTCAGAGTCGTACTCTGTTTAGGAAAAATGTGAGCGTTTACCTTAAAAAAGTAGTTGACAAGATTTTAAGGAATCTTATTTTATTGTAACAGGTGACAAAGTTTATGGAAAGTCACTTTCATATAAGCTTTTTATTTTTAATGCAAATATAATGAAAAGAACACTAGACTAGGAGACTTAGAAAAAACATTTCAGTCCCAATTCAACAAATGTCGTCTGTCCTCTTTGGGCTTTTGTTGGTTGACCTGGGAAAAAAGACGTGTTGGACTCCACCTCCTTTCCAGATTTAATGGTCCATCAAATATTGGCCAGGGTGAGACAAACTTGCTCACGCTAATCAAGGTGATGAACACTCGTGCATTTGCATTTTTTGGTCTTTGATTTCCCAGATGCTCTGCCTGCTCCCTGCAATGCGGCCCATCGCTGCGATAGTCTGTCAGCCTGAGAGCTCTTTTTGTAAACTCCTCAAAACTGGCACTGCAGTTTGGAGAAAAGAAACACTCTTTGTGTTTTTCGGAATTAGCCCTCAGCATAAACTTCGTCTGGGAACCACATGTCTTGGAGAGGAGTCATTTTCAACCAAAAGCGCCTCAAGTCACAAGCCGTCCCATCTTTGATTCATCTTGGAGTAAGGCCACCTCGCCTGCCTGACAAGCAGGGGACCCGCCATCAGAGGGATTGCTCTGTGTGTAACGCAATGGTAATCAGCCTTGTCAACTCACTTTATAACAAGTGTGTGGCTTTGATTTGAAACTCAGGCAAAAGCCATGGCTGAAAAGTGACAGGCCAGGAGCAAGGCCAGATGGGGATGTTCAAATATAGCAGGCTAGGAGCTGGGCCTAGCTCTACTCCCGCCAGGGCCCTAACTAGCGATGTGCCCCGGGGCAGTTCTTTCTGTCGGATTCAGTCTCTTCATCTGCAAAACGCTGGAGTTGGACCCTTCTCTCTCATGTCTCTTTCAGCTTGGAGAGTCCATGAGAAAGTGTGGGGCCCCAGTGATGTCTGTGGTGGGCACAGGACAAGAGAACAGTGTCATTTGGCCCAATTACTGGACTGGACATTCCACTCATCCCCTCATAAAGAAATCTCAGGCAAGGCGGCGTGAGGAACAGGGACTGGGACCCCGGCAGGCTTTGATGAGGGATTTCACCTTTCCCTGAAGGTTTCCACCAGGGCCTCTGAGCTGGAGCCAGGACAGGTGGCGACTAGAGGGGAGCGGTGATTAGCAAGCACGATGAGGGGAACCTGCGGGGTGAGGTATTTGCCGTGTCCTCCTCTGCAGTAGGAGAGTGAACAGATGGAGCCTTAGACCTTCACAGACATTTTACTGACTTAACCTTGAATGTGCAGAGAGGCAGAAGACTAAACACTTGTGACCAAAATTATCATTTATTATTGATGCTCTTTAAAAAAAAAAAAAAAAGCGGTAAATCCCATAGTATTTCCCTGGGTTGAAAATCTCTATAGTCTCTTAAAATATACAACCAGAGCCAGAGAGTAGGATTCAGAGAGGGGGCTCTTCCTTTTGGGCTTTTTAAAATGGAATTTAATGACTAGTATTTGCTCAATGAGACATTTCTCCTGTGAGGTTCATAATTATTTCAGCATTATGGGTTCAATTATTCTTAATCGTGTCAGTAACTACAAGTAAGAGACAACAGCTCTATTAGGAGTTATCATCTGCCCTAAACCAAGGCATGGACGGCCTGTTTCATTTTGAATCTTACTGTTTTTTCATTCACTTGTTCTACAGATATCTGTTGGGTATGAATTATGTGTCCTGCACCCTGGTATGCACTGAAGACAAGGTGATAAATAGGACGGATAAGTCTCAGCTGTCTCCCGCCTTTTATGTAAATTGGAATTCCTTTCCTGTTTTTTAAGTCCCCCCCTAATGTGGCCTCAGCCTATCAACCCAGACTATTTCCCACTGTTCATCAAGGCAAGTGCTCCAGCCCACTCTGCCGTTTGCCCCACACTCGCACACCCGCTGTCACCGCACACACAAACCCTCAGGCATGACGTTCAGGTCCTCATCTCTTCATTGTCTCGTGTCCACCTGCGCTACTAGTAACTCTACATCCTCCCACCCGGATTTCCAGTCCCAACACAAATGCCCCTTCTCCGGGAAGTACTTTGCCTACGTTGTTCTGTACCCCCTTGACTAATCCATTAAATGACTAATCAATCATTTTTGTAGCATCCATTATTTTTCCTTCTCATTGCTGTGTGCTAATTTGATCATCACACATTAATTGTATTGTCCCTAGAGAGATAAACTGTATTTTACATCTTCTGTAGCCCCCACAATATTTGCTCCATGTTCATCTCAAAGTAAGTTTTCAAGTCCTCGTTTGGTTAGCTAGACATTTTGTCAGCAATCAAGACACGCTACTATTGTGATGGTAGAAACTCAGCCAGATGGTAGGTGTTCAGAGCAACATACTTTAATCTAATTTACAGGCCTTAATCTGATACATTTACCTGAGCCTTAAACACACCCTTTCCTTAATTCTGTCACTATCAGAATCACAAAACATCAAAGGATATCATACTTTAAAATGGTACATATCTAAAATATCTAAGTACAACTTACTACCTTTCTATACTTCAATTATTACACTTAATTAATTAAAGTTAAAGTATTTTTAAAGATTGTCCCTTCTCTGTTGCTCTGTAATGTCACTTTCATCATAAATCAAGTGACTGTATATGTGTGTCTATTTCTGAACTTTCTTTTTATCTTACTGGTCTGTTTGTCCTTGTATATATACAACCTAGTGTTAATTACTGTAATTTATAATAAATCTACATCTAGTAGAAGACAACTCCTGCATTGCTTTTCTTTAAGGATGTCTTGAATATTTTTGGTCATCTGCATTTCCTAATGAATTTAGGGATCAGGTTGTCAATTTCCATGAAGAAACTTGCAGGTCTTTTGCTTGGGATTTCACTAAATGGATAGATGAATTAGGAGATAACTGACATCTTTACCAAATTGAGTCTTATCTTGTATAAACATTATATATCCTGCTATTAAAAATATGACAGCCACATGGAAAAAAAAACCCACAATCCCCTACCTCACACCATACACAAAAATCAATTTCAGGTAGATTGATGTTCTAAATGTGAAAGCTAAAACAATGGACCTTCTGGAAAATAACATTAAGAATATTTTTATGATCATGGGGTGGGAAAGAACTTCTTAAATAGGAATAAAAAGCTAATCATAAAAGAAATAAACAATAACTTGGACTGCACTGAAATTTAAAATACGGTAAAGACACTGTGAGAGAGTGAAAATACAAGCTGTGGAGTGGGGGATGTTTGAAAAACATACCTATAAAATAAAGTGAGTATACTCAAAATATACAAACAACTCTTACAAATCAATTATTATTATTTTTTTTTGAGACAGAGTCTCACTCTGTTGCCCGGGCTAGAGTGCCATGGCATCAGCCTAGCTCACGGCAACCGCAAACTCCTAGGCTCAAGGAATCCTCTTGCCTCAGCCTCCCAAGCAGCTGGGACTACAGGTATGCACCATCACACCTGCCTAATTTTTTCTATTTTTGGTAGAGACAGGATCTCACTTTTGCTCAGACTGGTCTTGAACTCCTGAGGTCAAGCGATCCTCCTGCCTCAGCCTCCCGATGTGCTAGGCATACAGGCATGAGCCACCAAGCCTGGCACAAACCAATTTTTAAAAAGACAGAAAACCCAAAGGAAAATTGAACAACATACTTGAAAAAGAGTTTGGCAAATAAAATGCAAATGGCTGGTAAACATTAATAAGGTTGCCCAATGTCATTTTTCATAAGGGCAATAAAAATGAAAACTACAATGAGATACTACCTCACACCCAGCATAAAGACTAATAATATCAACTTCTGCCAATAATGTGAAGCAACAAACACTTCTGTACACAGCTCTAATGTAAGTTAGAGTGACCACTTTAGGAAACCTTTTTGCACTGCCTGCTAAAGTTGAATATATGTATGGTTCATGACTCAATAATTTTATTCCTTGTTATAGACCAACAGATATGCACAAAAGACTTATGGAACAAGATGTATGCACAAGAATAGCAGCATTACTTATAATAGAATAATTTATAATAGAATATTATTTTGTAAAAACATAGAAATAACCCTAATTCATTGAATTCCATCAACAATAATCTAGATAAATAAACTGCAGTTTATTCATTCCTTGGAAAACTATGCAACATTGAAAATAAGTGATTGATTTCTACCTGCAACAACATGAATGAATCTCACAAACAATGTTGAGCGAAAGCATCCAGTGAAAACATAAAAAGTACTGGCTGATTCCTCTTACATAAAGTTCAAAAACAGGCTAAATTAATTAATCAAGAATGAAGAGGAGGGAGTAGACAGTAACTGGGTTGGTATGAGGAGTCTTCTGTAGTGTTGATAATGCCTGGGAGGTGGTCACTCAAGTGCTGTATGATAATTCATCAAGCTGTACACTTCTAATTTGTGTGCTTTCTTGTATGCATGTTATATTTAAATAAAAAACGTTTTTTAAAATTCATTACAATTTACCACCACTACTTCTAAAACTAAGTATAAAATATGGATTCCACATCAATTACTGAAGGAGTTAAAAATATACTACTCTAGCACATTTACTATATAAGTTAAAGGCACTTGAGAAACAGCAGGTGCAAGAAGAATGCTCTGACCTTCACGCTGTGTCTTAAAAATAGGAGATGAAATTCCCATGGGAAACAGGTCCTCCCCATAATAGAAAAAAAGCAACATTCTTATCCTCATGGACAGGAAAGTTGAGACCAAAGGAATTCTGTACAGACAAACCTTATCTTTCTCATCACTTCTCTACCCAGTTAAATATCCCAGCTCCAGCCCCGTTGCCTTGTCACATTTCCACACTTCTCTGTCCCATCAGTGTTTAGGTAACTGACTCTAACTGATTCTTGGGGTCTGTGTTTCCTAACAAGGGCTCCTATGCCACATAAGACTCGTAGTAAACACAAGTGTATGCTTTTCTCCTGTTAATCTGTTTTATTTCAATTTAATTCTTAGGCCCTGGGAAGATGGAGATGGAGTTTTGCCACCGGTGCAGAAAACTCTGAAGTGGTATGCAGGAGACTACTAGACCATCTAGGCACAGATTGGTATCTTTTCTCTTTAATGCCACCAGTTTTCCGGTTTTACCTGATTCGCCTACCTGTTCTTTGTCACCACTGGCCGTCCTGGATCCATGGACACCCTCGTGGTGGGCTGAGGACACCACCTGGCGCTTCTGTCCCGTCCCTGTGACTCCTGCGGCCTCGCCCTGGCTAGCGCGGTCTCACAGCCACCACCGCGCGCCTGTCGTCACGCCCATTCTCAGAGACAGGAATCCCTCGGACGTTGTATGTTCTCTCCAAACCTGCAAAGATATTCTTTACCTTCCCGGTTAGAAGCAGAAAAAGGTTTTAGAAAAGGCTACTGTTAATCACCCCTTTAACTGCTCTAATTTTAGACGTTTAGCTCCATGACGCGCTATCAGGAAGCCCAAGATTTCGACTCTTCCATTAACGAAACGTGAGCAGCCTTCTTCATCCTTTGCTGACTTTAGTGTTTTTCTGTGCCAGATACGAGATGCACAACAGGGAATAAGATCGGACAAACTTCAGATACTCCGCAGGATCTGCTGTAGCTGCGACTCAGTGGAGCACAGTGGCAGGCGGCAGAGGAGGCCGTGTCACTCGAAGCGCACTCCGACTTCTATTTCATAACGTAGTAAACACAATAATGTCCCCTTCCGTCCTCAGGAAAGAGAGATTCCCACGTCCATATACATCTATGTCTATTTTCAAGTTACAGACATAAACTTTAAAGATTCCACTGTTCTCAGCTTTGCCTTTAGCAGAGGCGCACGCAGAGGATCCGACGGAAACTGTGATGCGCACTGACGGGGCTCCTCGTCCTACTCCCTTTAAAAAATTTAAACCAAGTTATAAAGTTGCTAAACAGATTTATAGTAGTTTTAATGTGTCTACTGAAAAGCTGGATTCATGTCAGCTTTTGTATTACGAAAAATGTTATTTCCTGATAACCCTTTATAAAAGTAATTGCTGATTCTAAAAAGTCCTTATCTAAAACAATGCTAATAAATAATATAGTTTTCTTAGTAAAGCTTCTAAGCAATACTCAGTATGCCTTTCTTGTTTTATATATATTTGCAACACGGGTGAATTAATTTCATTTTTGTTTTGCTATTAATATTTCTTTTTTTCTGTTAGAACAATTTTTTGAGAGCAGTTTTAGGTTCACAGCAAAATTAAGAGGAAGGTACAGAGAGTTCCCATATACCCCTGTCCCCCACACACTCACATCCTTCCCCACTATCAACATCCCCCACCAGCGTAGCACATTTGTCATAACTCATGAATTTACATGGACACATCATTATCACTCAAAGTCCACAGTTTACCTTGGGGTTGTACATTCCATGGGTTTGGACAAATGAGTAATGCCATGTATCCACCATGATAGTATCATACAGAGTAATTTCTTTTATATAATCTGTAACATTTGTTAATAAATATAGACTTTATATATAATCAATTCATTAATGGAACTTTTGTCATGGACTAAATTCTTAAGCTGCTCTTTCTCTGTTCTATTAATTGGTCTGTCCATCCATAAAACTGCACCATTAATTCTTGCAACTTAAAGCATGTCTTTATATCAGGTGAAACAAATGCTTCTCTCTCCATGTGCTCCACCTGGGCCTTCCTGGTTCTCCTCTCTTTTGGGGGAGGAATAGGATTCACAGTCAACCCTCTCTGGCTGGAGAGGCCCATGTGACTTGTGCTGGCATCTGTCTTGTGAGCTCACTGGCACGTGTTATTTCAAGGCCAGAATATTTAATCATCAATTGAAAACCCTCTAAAGTTCTCTTTGATCTGCTGTGCTGCCTGCCAACATCTGAGGTGGAGAATGCTATTTCAGCTTGAACCTCAGAGTAAGGAGTCAACCTAACACACACAACGCCATAAATAAAGCTTTGTTATGTTAAGCCGCTGAGATGGGCTGAGGGTTATTACTGCAACCTAACCTAGTTGATTCTAACCAAAATACACCAAAATAATCGATGTTTTCAAATACTGCTTGGATATTCTTTTCTCCTTAGGATTTTGGTTGGAATTGCATTAAATCTGAAGATTTGCTTTGGAAGAATTAACAGCGTTAGAATAAGGAATCTTCCTGTTGGTGTGGTATGACTCCTCACCTACATCTTTATAATTCTGTGTAAAGTTGTATAGATTTCATGAAGAAAATTTAAACTAAGAGTCAAGCATGTGTTGCTATTTCTTATTTTTACTTGTTCCCATAATGTAAGGATTTTTAATTATCTTGCAACTGGCCATGCTGTTGAATTTTCTTAATAGTTCTAATAGCTTTGAATTGAGCCTAAGTTTCCTAGGTCAAAAATGAATGATGCTAAATAATGACAATTTTCTTTATTTCTTTCTGCTAATCAATGCCTCATTTCTAGTTTACATCTTATTGTGTAGGATGGACATTTCAGAATAACATTAACATATCTGTGAACGTGGATCTTTTCATCTTGTTCTTTATCAGAGGTCAGCAAGCTTTTTCCGTAAAATACTAGCTACTAAATATTTTCATCTTTGTGAGCCATAGCATCTCTGTTACAGCTACTCAACACTGCCATTGTAACTTAAAAACAACCATAAATAATAAATAAAAAATGAGCCTAACTGAATGTGACCCATAGACCATGATTTACTGAACATCGCCCTATTTTAGTGACAAGGCTTTTAATGTTTCACCAATACTATGATTTTGGCTATTGGTTTCTTTAGTATTTTAAAAAATTAATCCTTCAATTATACATTACAAAGGGTTTTTTATTTCTTTTTTTCTCATAATTCTCGTTTGACATCTATCAAGAGCACCACATGTCACAAATCTTTTCCATAATGATTGCATTAATAAATTCTAAATTTCTCTAGAATGTTCTATAACATAATAAAAGGGTAGTCAAAAAATCTAACCACTGTAGAGGAGGAAGGATATCTTTCCTCTACCCATTCTTACATTTCTTACATTGGATCCTTCTTACATTTCTATCATGAATTCTACTTAGTCATTTTGTTCTTTATTCCTGGATTTTATTAAACACATATTAATTGGATCCTCATGATGTACCAGGAACCCTTCCAGAAGTAATGGATGCAGCCATCCACAAACAGACAAAGGCCCCTGCTCTCATAGAGCTGACGTTCTAGTAGGAGGACATAGATAATTATAAAGACGCTTAAGTATGTCAGGTGAAGAATAATAAAGCTGGGATAGAGTGACACGGTGTGGTGCTATTTTAGACATGGGGTTCAAGAAGGCCTCTCTGATCAGGTGACATTTGAGCAAAGACTTTAAGGAAGTGAGGGCACAGTCTAGTAAACTAAACAAGCAACTAGTAGTGTACAAAAGTGTTGAAATAGGATGCTCCAGGAGCACACAGCAGGAGTGGGGTCAGCAAGTTCTGGGAGGAAGCAACATGTAATCTGAGACCTTAAAGGAAAGCTACACAAGTGTGAGGGTTCATTTTGTGTGTCAACTTGACTGGGCCACAGGGTGCCCAGACATTTGGTCAAACATTATTTCGGGTGTGTCTGGGAGGGTGCTTCTGGATGAGGTTAACATTTGAATCGGTAAGCTGAGTAAAGCATATTGCCCCCCTAACATGGGTGGGCCTCATTCAATCCACTGAAGACCTGAGTAGAACAAAGAGGTACAGTAAGAGGGAGCTCTTCCCCTGACTGCCTTGAGCTGGGACATCCATGTCTTCCTGCCTTTGGACCTGAATTGGAACTTTGGCACTCCTGGTTCTCAGGCCAGGAAGGTGAGGAGTCATACCAAACTGGGACTAGAACTACAGCATCAGGTCTTCAGGGTCTCCAGCTTGCCAACCCATGCCTGCATGAGCCAATTCCTTATAAATTTATTTATATGTATACACACAAACACACATGTGCACTTGCACGCACACGCACACATGCACATGCACATCCTAGTGGTTCTGTTGCTCTGAAGAATCCTAACTAACACAATGAGTAGGACAGAAAAGAGTGTTCCACGGTAACTTGATGTATGATCCCAAAATTAGAGGGAAAGGGCAGTTATAGGCAAGTAAAAGAAGTTCAGAATGAAGGAAACATGGAGCATGAGAAAAGAAGACGTGAGCGGCAGGGCTGGACAGATGGGAAGGAATTGGGTCGTCCATGGTCCAGAAAACCCTGCTGGGTGTGCACTGTGTCCTGTGGGCAATGGGGGGCCATTGTCTGTTTTAAGGCACAAAGTAAAGTGACCTGAGGGGCCGCCGGGTCTCACGGCCCCAGTGTTCATCATCCTACACTATGTCCTTGTGGAGTACGTGAACTGCTGCCAATGGAGTTCAGCAACGTCAAGACACTGAACTGGGTTTTGCCATACACTGGGCTACAGAGAAACTTTAGATGGATCTTAAGAGGAAGAAATTGTTCAGGCTGTATTCTCTGGCTTAACACAAAAAGAAATTATAACATAATAAAAAGGTAGTCAAAAAAAAAAACAACAAAAAAAAAACTAACCACTGTAGGGAAGGAAAGATATCTTTCCTCTACAGGTTATGCTGGAGGCCTCTATCACAAAAGGAAGATTAACAAGAGAAAAGCATACAAATGTACTTAAGTTTTATGTGATTCAAGAGCCTTCATAAGGAAACGACCACCCAAAGAAACAGGTAACTCTGTGTGTTTTTATGCTAGCTTTGATGAAGAATGGAGAGTGGTGGAGAAACAAGATAGGGGAAACAGCGTGTGATCTAATGGGAACTTGGCAAGGCCTGTTTGTACAGGTTCTTCTCTGTGTCCCCGTGTCTTCGGAGATAAGGATCCTCCTTTCCTCTGAGTGTAGGGAAGGCACCTCTCACATGAGAGTCTTATGACCCTTCCAGGTTTTACGGCCTGCTTCAGGGGAAAAGGATGAGGGTAGGTTGGAGACTTTCTTGATTCTGCCATTTTCAAAAATTCCTTCAGCCTAAAATATTCAATATGCCAAAATGCCATATTTAGAGGAAATGCATCCTGAACTCTGTCACTCTGTAGAGGAAATTTTAAATGCTCTTTTAAAATTCATCTTGGGGAAGGGGGGAAAGTGGCAGACTAGAGGCTCTCCATGCTCCTCTCAGAGCCTGCCAAAGCAGCCACCCCAAGCCTCTTAGTTTGGAGCCCACTATGCTCCTGCTTGAGAGCCTCCAAGCTGGGACTGGGATGGAGCTAGAAGTAAGGCCCCTGAGCAGGGGTTCTGAGCCAAAAGCGGGGGCCATGTAGATGGCGAGGCGACCTGAGCTAGAGAATGGGATCAGAGCCAGGCAGGCAGGAGGAGGTTGGGGCCGGGAGGGTGGATTCAAGGCTGAGCAGGCTTCATGCTGCTTCTTAGGCACAAGGGTCCTGCGGATGCCAGGTCAGACGAGCAGAGGTCACAGCTCTTCACACCCCACACAGGACCTGCCAAAGTGAATGCCCAGAGCCTCTCAGATTGGGGCCTGCTGCTTTCTGGTCAATTCCCATGCCCAGGTCCCTACACTCCAGAGGTGAAGTACCTGGCTTTAAATTCCAGCCTACAGCTCAGGGAAGCCATGAGATAGTCCATTGCTTCCCCAGCCCGGTGTAGAACCGGCATGGCACACCTGAGAGTTCAGGAGGCTTTGGCTTTAGCTGTTGTCTGATCCCCACAGCACCTGTTACCTAGCACAATGGCTATGCACAGACTCCAGGCATGTCCCTGTCTGAGCAGGTAGGAGGTCTGTAGGGGTGGTAGGTGTCGTCTTGAAGTTCAGTCCACACTGCACAGGCAGGGTGAGCAGGAGGCTCCCATGCTAGATTCTCCTATTGCTCTCCCTGAATTCTCTAATCTCTTTATATGCATTACCCTGTCACCTTTTTTTCCACACTGAGTGTCCTGTGTTGCTTCTCTGTGACTTCACAGTGCTGCTTCTGGGAGGAGTGATCCTCATGCAGGTAGCTGCCTGCACCTTTCCCTTCTTTCCTTGGGAGCCCATTCTCTAGCTCAGGTCGCCTCGCCATCTACATGGCCCCCGCTTTTGGCTCAGAACCCCTGCTCAAGGGCCTTACTTCTAGCTCCATCCCAGTCCCAGCTTGGAGGCTCTCAAGCAGGAGCATAGTGGGCTCCAAACTAAGAGGCTTGGGGTGGCTGCTTTGGCAGGCTCTGAGAGGAGCATGGAAAGCCCCATGGTCCCTGGGCCACTGGAGCCAACAACAGCCTGCCTGGCTGGGCATTAGTGGGAACTGAGCTCCTGCTGTGTGCTTGCCCCGACTCCACTCTCTAGCCCCGACTGCCTCCTGCCTACTTGGCCCTGACCCGCCCTCCAGGGCAGAATCTACCCACCATCTGCACAACCCCTATTTTGGCTCAGAGGCCTTGCTCAGAGGTTCTGCTTGCAGCTCCTCCTACTCCCACCTCTGAGGCTCTCACACTGGAGCCCCAGGCTTTGCCTGTGTGTCTCCAGAAATCCCGCCAGGTTGAGACACCATCCCAAACTTCTCCAGTGCTGCATGTGGACCCCAAGACCCTACCCCAGAGCCTCCACCACCAAATTAGGGCTAGAAGAGCTGCTCCAAAGTCCAATGCCCCACCAGGGAACAAACTCAGCTGCTGCGAGTAACTCTGTGCGGAGACCCTGAGTAGAGCAGTCCCCATAACACCAGCCTCAGTGAAGAGTTTTATCAGCCAGCTACCAACTAGAACATGCTACAACTATCTGGAGAGTTCCCAGCAAGGAACAGGAGTCATGCAAGCATATTAACCCCAAACTCAGAAAAGAGGGTTCAGATGAGAAGAAACCAGCAAAAGAGCCCTGGCAACATGAAAAATCAAAACAGATCAACACCCCCCAAGGGATCATAATGGAGCTATAGCTGTGAATTCCAACTATAAAGAAATTATTGAAATGACAGAAAGGAATTCAGAATATGGATGGTAAATAAGATGAATGCAATTGAAGAGAAAGTTGAAAGAAGCCCAAAAAGTATTTTAGGAAAATAATGAAAAAGTCACCAAAGACATTGACAGAATTAGGAAGCATATAATAGAACTTAAAGAAATGAAAGAGTCTTTCAGGAATTTTCAAAATGCAGCAGAAAGTTTCAGCAGCAGGTTAACCCAAGGAGAAGAAAGAATATCAGAGCTTGAATATGTGGGTCTCAAGCTAACCCAATCATTTAAAGAGGAAGAGAAGAGAATAAGGGTAGAGCAATCACTTAGAGAGATTTGGGACTACATGAAGTGAACAAATTATAGGTATCCCTGAGGGAGAAGAACATAGAAAATCTATTTGAGGTAAATATTGTAGGAAACTTCTCTAGTATTGCCAGAGATCTAGACATCCACATACAAGATGGTCATCAAACTCTGGGAAGATTCATAGCAAATAGAACATCTCTAAGACACATAGGATTCAACCTGGACAAAGTGATAGTGAAAGAGAAAATTCTACAAGTAGCTAGATGTAAGCAACAACTGACCTACAAGGGAAAACCCAACAGCAGACTTTTCAGCAAAAACCTTACAAGCCAGAAGGGAGTGGGCTCCCATCCTCAATCTTCTTAAACAAAAGAACTGCCAGCCTAGAATTTTGTTACTGCAAAACTAAGTTTCACATTTGATGGATAAATTAAGTCTTTTTCAGACAAGCAAACACTGAGGAAATTCACCAAGTCCAGACCTGCCCTGCAGGAAGTACTCAGACCAGCACTTTACATGGGTCAGCACAATACATGGCCACCACTGTAAAAACCAAAAAAAACTAAAAGGTCAGAGCCCAGTCACCACAATGGCTGAAGAGGTAAAACAGAGCAATAAAGTTCTACTCAGCAGGAAGAAGAGAAATCCACCCTACTTATCAATTCTTTCAATAAATGTGAATGCCTTGAACTTCCCATTGAAAAGACATAGCCTGGCTAAATGGATTAAAAAAAAATACAAGCCAAGTATCTGCTGTCTCCAGGAAACACATCTAACCCACAAGGATTCATTCAGACACAAGCTGAAGGGATGGAAAACAATATTCCATGCAAATGAAAACCAAAAGAAAACTGGTATAGCAGTTCTGATATCAGATAACATAGACTTCAATTCAATAAAAGTAAATAAAGACAAAGATGGTCATTATATAATGGTAATGTGAACAATTCAACAAGACATAACAATTATAAATATTTATGCATCTAACATAGGTGTACCTGGGTTCATAAAGCAAATCTTACTTATTCAAAACAAAATAATAGACAGCAGCACTATAATAGCTGGGGACTTCAACACCCCACTGACAGAACAGGACATATCCTCCAAACAGAAAATAAACAAAGACCCAATAGACTTAAATATAACTCTAGAATAAATGGGACTAACTGAAATTTACAGAACATTCTACCTAAAAACCACTGAATATACATTCTTCTCATCATCACATGAATCATTCTCTAAGACTGATCACATCCTGGGCCACAAAATATGTCTCAATAAATTTAACAAAAATAAAAATTATGTTATGCATTTTCTCAGACCATAGTGGAATAAAACTAGAAATCAACTCCAATAGAAACACTCATCTTTACACAAGGTCATGGAAACTAAACAGCCTGATTCTGAATGATAGTAAGGTCAAGGAGGAAATTACGATGGAAATCAAAAGATTCTTTGAACTAAATGATAATGCGGACACAAGTTATCAAAATCTGTGGGATACAACAAAAGCAGTCCTGAGAGGAAAACTCATAGCCTTAAATGCTCACATCCAAAAGACAGAAAGATCACAAATCAACAATCTAATGAATCATCTCAAGCAACTGGATAAAGGAAGAGCAAACAAATCCCAAATCCAGAAGAAGAAAAGAAATAACAAAGGTCAGAGCAGAACTAAATGAAATCAAGAACAAAAGAATTATAGAGAAGATTAATGAAACAAAAAGTTGGCTCTTTGAAAAGATAAACAAAATTGATAGGCCTACTGCTAGATTAACCAGAAACAGAAAAGAAAGGACTCTAATAAGCTCACTCAGAAATGAAAAAGGAGAAATCACAACTGATACCACAGAAATACAAAGCATCATCTCTGGCTACCATAAAAACCTCTATGCTCATAAACTTGAAAACATGGAGGAAATGGACAAATTCTTGAAAACACATAACTCCCCTAGGCTCAATCAGAAAGAAATAGAACTCCTGAATACACCAATATCAAGCACTGAAATTGAAGCAGCAATAAAAAAAGAAAATCTTCCAATAAAAAAAAATCCTGGATCAGATGGTTTCACAGCCAAATTTTACCAAACCTACAAAGAAGACCTGGTACATATACTGCAAAAAGTATTCCATAACATTGACAAAGAAGGAATCCTCCCTGACTCACTCTATGAAGTCAGTATTGCCTTCATACCAAAGCCAGGAAAGGAAACACACACACACACACACACACACAAACAAAACTACAGACCAATATCTCTTATGAATATATATGGAAAAATTCTCAATAAAATCTTAGCAGACCAAATTCAGCTGCTCATCAAAACAATAATCCATCACGACGAAGTGGGCTTCATCCCAGAGATGCAGGGATGGTTCAACATGTACAAATATATAAATGTAATTCACCACATAAATAGAAGTAAAAACAAAGACCATATGATCCTCTCAATGGATTCTGAAAAAGCATCCAACAAAATTCAGCACCACTTTATAATAAGAATGCTTAACAAAATAGGCATAGATGGGACTTACCTCAAAATCATAAAAGCCATACATATGTAACAAACCCACAGCCAACATCATATCGTATGGGGAAAAAATGAAAGCATTCCCGCTTGTAACTGAAACCACACAAGGTTGCCCACTATCACCACTTCTATTCAACAGAGTGCTGGAAGTCCTTGCTAGAGCAATCAGAGAAGACAAGAAAATCAAGTTTAGCCAAATGGGGAAAGAAGAGGCCAAACTATTGCTCTTTGCTGACGATATGATCTTATAGCTAGAAAAACCCAAAGATTCAACCAAGAGACTCCTGGAATTGACAAATGAATTCAGCAAAGTCTCAAGTTACAAAATCAATGTATACAAATCAGTAACATTCCTATACACCAACAAGAGTCAAGCTGAGAATCAAATCAAAGATGCGATACCTTTCACAATGGCAACAAAGAAAATAAAATAGCTAGGAATACATTTAACCAAGGAGGTGGAAGACCTCTATAGGGAGAACTATGAAACACTGAGGAAAGAAATTATAAAGGATGTAAATTGATTAAAAAACATATCATGCTCATCAATAGGCAGAATCAACATTATTGAAATGTCTGTACAACCCAAAGTGATTTACAGCTTCAATGTAATCCCCATTAAAATACCAATGTAAATTTTCACAGATCTAGGAAAAATAGTTCTTCACTTCATACCAGAAAAGACTCTAAATAGCCAATGCAACCTTACCTAATAATAACAAATTGGGAGGCATCACTTTACCAGACTTTAAGCTATCCTACAAGGCTGTAGTAACCAAACAGCATGGTACTGGCACAAAAACAGAGACAAAGACCTATGAATCATAACAAAAACCCAGATATGAAACCATCCTCATGTAGCCATCTGATCTTTAATAAATTATACAAAAACATAACTGGGAGGAAGAATCCCTATTCAATAAATGGTACTGGGAAAATTGGATAGCCACATGCAGAAGACTGAAACAGGATCTACACCTCTCACCACTCACAAAAATCAGTTCATGAAGAATAACAGACTTAAGCTGATAGTATGAAATTATAATAATTCTAGAAGAAAATGTTGGAAAAACTCTTATAGATATTGGGCTAGGCAAAGAATCTATGAAGAAGACCCCAAAAGCAATCACAACAACCACAAAAAAATATAAATGGGATCTGATTAAATTAAAAATCTTCTGCACAGACAAGGACACAGTCAATAGAGCAAATAGACAACCTACAGAATGGGAGAAAATATTTGCAAGCCATACATCTGATAAAGGACTGATAACTAGAATCTATATAGAATTCAGGAAAATCAGCAAGAAGAAATCAAACAAATCTATTAAAAAGTGGGCAAAGGACATGAACAGAAACTTTTCAAAAGAAGATAGACTAATGGCCAACAAATATATGAAAAAATACTCAATATCTCTAATCATCAGGGAAATGCAAATCAAAACCACAATGAGATATCACTTATCGCCAGTGAGAATGGCCTTTATCAAAAAGTCCCCAAACAATAAATGTTGGCATGGATGCGGAGAGATGGGAACAGTTATACACTGCTGGTGGGACTGCAAACTAGTACAACCTCTGTGAAAAGTAATATGGAGATACCTCAAAGAGCTACAGGTACAACTACCATTTGATCCAGAAATCCCACTACTGGGTATTTACCCAAAGGAAAAAAAAGACATTCTATAAAAAAGACACCTGTACTCGAATGTTTATAGAAGCACAATTCACAATTGCAAAGATGTGGAAACAACCAAAGTGCCCATCAATACATGAGTGGATTAATAAAATGTGTTATATGTATACCACGGAGTTCTACTCCACCACAAAAAACAATGGTGATCTAGCACCTCTTGTATTATCCTGGATGGAACTGGAGAGACCACTCTTCTGAGATGTATCACAAGAATGGGAAAACAAACACCACATGTACTCACCATTAAATTGGATTTAATCGATCACAGTTACGTTCACATGTGGAAATAACATTCATCAGAAATCAATCAGGTGGAAGGGGGAGGAGGGGAGGGGCAAACTCACACCTAATGGGTACAATGCACACTATGTGATGGAAACACTTGTAACTTTGACTTAAATGGTACAAAAGCATTTATGTAACCAAAACATTTGTACCCCTGTAATATTCTGAAATTTTAAAAAAGAAGAAAAATCCTGAAGTCACACTTTCTTATTCCATGACATATTATAATGCTACAATAATTAAAAGAATGTGATCACGGGGGGACTATAAACATGTTTATAAATGGAGGAGAACATAGCAGCCACAAACAGAAGCATGCAAATATAGACAGCTAATCTTTGCCAAAGCTGGAAATGCAAATTTTATACATCATGGATCAATTTGATGACCAAATGGAAACAAAAGGAGAGAGATGAAACTTTGCACCTTACACAAAAATTCACTCAAAATACTTCACAGACACAAAGGTAACACACAAAACTATAAAAATTCTGGAAGAAAGCACAGGAGAAAATCTATACGGCCTTGAGTTTTCTGATGAGATTTTTATACACAGCATTGAAAAAATTATCTATGAAATAAAAAAATTGATAAGTGTATTTTGTTAAAATTAAAAATTTCTACTCTGTGACACTATGAATAGAATAAAAAGACCAGCCCTGGAATGTCAAATATCTATAAGAGACGTATTAAAAAAAGAATTGTCTCAAAATCTGTAAGTCTAGTAAAACTCAGCAATAAGAAAGCAAACATCCCAAATAAAGAATTGGTAATGGCCTGAACAGAAGCCTCACCCACAAAAAAGTATACAGGTGGCAAATAAACCTACAAAATTTTTAATAAAAAATCACTTGTCATCATAGAAATGCAATCTAAAACTAAAGCAAAAATGAGAGACCACGACACACCCATTAGAGTGGCTAAAATGCAAACTCACAGATAAACATACGACAGGGACACCAGTTGCCAGCCAGGATGCAGAGCAACAAAAATGCTTATTCCTTGCAGTTGGTACTACGCAGTGTTACAGCCGCTTCAGGGACATATTGGGAATTTCTTAAAAGCTAGTCTCGCTATATGATCAACCACTCATGCTCTTAGGTATGAACACAGTAGTTTTTGGTTTGAAATCTATTCTGGACATAAAATCCAGCACACAATTGTGCACTGCACCTTCATTTATATTGGCCAGAACCCAGGCTGAGCCAAGATGCCCCTATAAGGTGAGTGACTAAGCCGTGGGGTATCCGGGCAATGGAATACTATTCAGGCAAAAACAAGAAAGAGCTCGCAAGCCACAGAACACATGGATGAAGCTCCAAATCCGATCACTAAGTGAAAGAAGCCACCCTGAAAGGCTATGTACCATGTGATCCCGCTCCTACAACATCTGGAAAGACGAAAGTGCGGAACTGGTCAGCACGTCAGCGGTTGCCGGAGATCCTGAGGTCAACGAGACTCAGGTGAAGACTCTTGTGATACTTTGGTGCTGGATACTTGCACTATGCATTTGACAAAACCCACAGATTTTTACGTCATAAAAAGTAAATCCTAATTTATGCATATTCAACAAAAAGGATTTAGGAGGTTGATAGATTCCAGGATGGAATTCAAATGTGACTGGAGAATCTAACTGTATTGCAAGTCTGTGGAACAAGCTCACCCGAGCAGTGCGGGAAGGTGCTGCCCTGGCAAACTCTGGAAGCGAGTAGACTGTGGCACAAAAGCCCAAGTGAGTAGACTGTGGCGCAAAAGCCCAAGCGAGTAGACTGTGGCACAAAAGCCCAAGCGAGTAGACTGTGGCACAAAAGCCCAAGCAAGTAGACTGTGGCACAAAAGCCCAAGCGAGCTGGGAGTAGCAGGGGCTCTCCTTGGGAAAGTTCTTTCCTGTGGGGTTGTTGGTTAACCACTGTGAAACTACCACATACAAATACCGGAAATGAGCAAGCAAATGTATGTCAAAAAGTAGGAAAAAAAATAAAATAAAATCAAGTTTGTCTTGGAGCCAATAAGTGCAGGAAAACTGTAACTGCAAACTATTTAGAAATTAAAAATAAATTTAAAATATATGTAGGATATGATCAGAACAATACAAGACAAAAAATCATAGTCTTAAGTTTATTAGAAAACAAGGACTATCAATAAATAAGATAATTTAATTCAAGAAATGTAAGAAGTCAAGGAGAAAACCTGATCCCAAGAATAATGGGCCTCTATTTTTGCTATGCTGTCTGCCTCGAACTGTCTTTCTCTAACATCTTCCTTCAGGTCTCTGCTCAAATGTGACCCGATCAGAGAGGCTTCCCCTGAGCATCAGGGTGGCATCCTGTCCTCCACTCTTTAACTCTGCTTTACTGTCCTCCCCGGCGTGTTCTGTGTGCCTTTGTTATTATCTGTGTCCTCCCACTGGAATATCCGCTCCATGAGAGCAGGGACCTTGTCCATTTTGTCTCCTACTGCATCTCCTATTCTAGAACAGTACTGGGTACATGGGCTCCATGTGGCTGCGTCTGTGACCAGCCTGTTCGAATGTCATCCTCTACTCAAGCCAGTCTTTTGGCAGACACTTAATAAATACATATTGAATTAATGTTACAGTGTTTCACCGGACATTTAAAAAAATCAATATTATTTTGGGATACAAAAATCTGTATACATATATATAATTATTAATTCAAATGTAATAATTAAACTATTCCATTCCTACATGATATTATTTGGCCTAACTGATCAAATTCTGAAAGTCACATTTTGTTTAAGTACAACACCAAGATTGTATCAACTGCTCTTCATCTTCCAATCAGTTATGCTTTTTATCTCTCAATATTATATATTTTTGCTACGTAAAGTTTCAGGACTTAATTTTTTTTGTTTTGAATTTTTCATTAATACCAAATGACCCTTTTATTCCACTTAATGCTTTTAGCCTTAAATCCATTTTGTGTGATATCAGTATTAGCTTTGGGTTTATTTTCATTGCATTTTCCTAAGATACCATTTCTCATTCCATTATTTTTAGCTTTTCTGTGTCATTTTGTTTTAGGTGTCTCTCCTATGTATAATATATAGTTGAAATTTGCCTTGTTACCCAGTCTGAGAGTTCAATCTTCTGAATAGAAGTTTAACTTACTTGTATTATTAACATGACAACCTGTAAATCTGGTCACACCTTCAGCAGAGCATTACACGCTTTCTGTTTTGTGAATGTCTGGCTTAGTCTTCTTAGGCTGCTGTAACAAAATACCGTACGTAGACTGTGTGGCTTAAACAACAGACATTTATTTCTCCCACTGTGGAGGCTGGAGGTCTAGGGGCAGGGTGCCAGTACGGCTGCGTTCTTGGCGAGGGCTGTCGTCCTGGCTTGCAAATGGCAACCTTCTCACTCTGCTTCACATGGTGGAAAGAGGAAGCTCTGGTGTCTCTTCCTCTTCTTATCAAGGCACTAATCCTGTCGTGGGGGCCTCACCCTCATGGCCTCGTCTAAACCTAATCACCTCCCAAAGGCCCCACCTGCAAATACCATCACACTGAGGGCTTAGGGTTTCAACATATGAATTTGGGATCGGAAGGACACAAGCATTCAGTGCATAACAGTGTCTTTGTACTAAGGTCATCCTTCTAAATCTACTTGTTCCTTCTACCTGGTCTCTCTGTATCCCTCCTTTGCGGGTACCAAAGTATCTGCCTTACAGAGAAAGAGCCTTGCAGCTGACAGTCTGTATCAGAGAAAAAAAAACGGTCAGCTCTAGCTATCTTCTCTGGTTGACTTGTCCCTATGCCTCCCAGCAGGGAAGCTCCTGGAAGCTGTGGATCCTGGAAGTTAAAGGGGTCCACGCAGCTGACATCTATCTGTTCATGGCTCCAATCCCTACCATGCATGCTCACACCCACATACCCAGCGTAGGGGCTTATTCCAAGACACCACTCACACTACCTTCCCGTAATGCTCAGTGGTGGGATAGAGCCAACTTGGGGAAGGTTCACAAAAGCCAAGTCTGTGTGTCCCTTCCCAATTCTGCTTTGGTAGTTTGAAATTGGCCAAGGTAGGAGTATTTACACCACACACCAAATGCTCCAAATTAGAGCTTTATTTTTCCAGAAAGACAGTTTGCCAGTTCACCCCTGCCAACACCTGCATTTTCTAAACAAGAAGAATTATGACTTTATCCTTTGTCACTACTCTGTGCTGTCTCAAAAATTCCTTCACCTTTGTAACATGTTGATGAAACCCTTTCCTCATTTCTGACACTGTATTTTCCTGATCTTTGTGTCCCTTCGGTAATTTAACTTGGTTTCCAAATGTCGGGTTGGGATGTACAATTGAAATGTTGTCGTCTATTTCAAAAGTCCTTGTGACATGTCTTCATTCCATTATCCATGCAAAACATGGGCAGAATTACACAGATCCCTGTTTGCCACTTTAATTATTGCTGCTCAGCCAAATAGCACTTGCTCTGCCACTAACGATTCTAATCTAAACTGGGAATTGATGTTGACAAAACACAAGCTGTTTAGATTTGCGAAGGCTGATCAAACCTCCTACTGAAAACAGGATTTCCTAGATATACATAATTGAAGCCCTGTTTATTGGAGAAAATTCCAGCTGATAGCCAGGGGAGTAGATAAAAACAATCCTTGGGAAAGTAGGAGGGGATCTGCAATATCATGAAAATATAACTATGGTTATGTCAGGTGAGATCTGAACCCAGTTATTGGGTCATCCCTTGTGAAAATATGGCAAAATGATAATTGAATGTAAACTGCTGATACTGTCTACTGTTAACACAACACTGCATTTAGGGCAGCCTGTCAAGGGAACAGAAAGGATTACAGTTGGTACGTGGGGCAAAACCAGAGAGATCATGGTAATTTTGTAAATCAAGACAAATTTATAGTGGGAAATAGGGAGTCACTGAAGGTTTTTAAGCAGGAAAACAATGTAATAAAAGTTGTAATTAAGGAAGATTAGTCTGGCAGTATTAGGGCAGATCTATCTTAAGTTTCTTACATAGAAACAGAGATGGAATTAGGAATGAGTTTAAAAAGAGAGACAGAGAAGGAAAAAGCATCAAATCTCTTCTGCTTTTAGTAGGCAGTTAAAGTAACGCATAGGCTGGGAAGTACTCAAGGAGTCTTGCAAAGCTTTCTCAGTTCATTAAGTTAAATTACTTCTTTGCTCTCGTTCCGTATTCATGAGTGCTACCCCAGTCCTGCAACAGCACTCCGGGAGTCTGCAGGCAGCCCACAGCGACCTCTTGCAGACTTCCTTTCACGCTGTTCTGCTGTCGCAGCACATGAGCACTGCCAGCCAACAGCCCGCATGCCAGTTTGAGCCTCCCACTGTCCCCTTTTCAGGAACAGCTGATATCTCAGTCATTCGTATGAAAACAAAGAACTAGGAGCCCCTGTCTGGTAACTCTCATTCCAGAGTCACTAGACGGCAGTGGAGATGCAGCCAAGGGCACTGAGAGGACTGGGTGCTCTTGCAGCCTCGGCGCAGGGGGAAATGGACTTCGCCAAATGCGGCAGCCACAGCTCTTCCATGGGACAGATTGGACTTAACAGACTCCAGCCAAACTGCTGTTTCTCAAGGAGCAGTGTCTCTGCCTGGAGTGCCTATCCCACTTTTCTGCAGTGTCCGCCTCCCACCCGAGACCCAGCTAACGTCTCCCCTGGTCGGTGCAACCTCAGGTCCTCCAGCTGACCGCAATCCTTGACCTTCTGAACGGCAACAGATTTCGCCTGCACCACAAAACGGCATTTCGCTTATGTTTCCTGGATGGTTATTTCTTTTCGTGCGTGAATTCTCTCTCCCACTAGAGTATGAACTCCTGAAAGATAGAAACCGTGTTGTAGACGACACTGATGTTCGGTGCCAGGGGAAGAAGAGGGAGGTGCTGAAGTTCAGCTCGCGCTCCACAGTCCTGTATTCCAGACTATGCTCACTGCGGTGAAGCTGTTTCCATGTCTCCCAAGCCCCAAGCCCAACCCTTTATCCCTCATTTTCAGCAGATGCCCTTGATTCTGCCTTTCCTAAAAAAAGAAGTCATACAAGCTAAGTTCCCACAACCTCCTTTCTCTCCACTTCATGAATTTTATTTTCCTTCCCTGCTTTTCCAGAAGGCTCGTTGGCAAAGCTGACCACTTCCTTTTGGAATTTGCTTCAAGAGTTGCCCTGTCCTTTAGCCCAATATCTTCAATCCATCCTCCTTCTGCTACAAACATCCCAAGTGTCTTCTCACCCTTCTGTTTCCTAGTGTTAGTGTTCCCATAGGTTTCCCTAAGAGAGCTTTTCCCCAAACCACTTGTGAAAAATAGCGTATATGCACTGCTTCCTCTGTTCTTCCACCTACAAACTCCTTGGCTTCTTCTAATCTTGGATTTTTTTTTTTTTTTTACCACCAATTCATTGAAGCTGTTCTCTTAGGACGTCCAGTTCAAGCTCAGGACTGGAATCTGTGTTTAACTCCCCTAGACGTGGAAATGCGCCACCCAGATCTCTCATCAAGGAGCATTTACTGTTCAGACGTGGGGCGTGTGGTTGGCAGGCCACTTGCAGCTGTCAGCTCCTTCAGAGCCCCAGCTGAGTGGCCTTGTCTAAAATCAGACGTTTCTCAGGCAGCCACGTCTGGGGTTGCCAGATAAAATACAAGGTGCCGGGTCCAATTTGACTTCCAGATAAACAATGGAAAGCTTTTTTTTTTTTTTAAATAGTCTCATGTAATATGTGGGACATGCTCATATTTTAGAAGTATTCACTGTTTATCCATAATTTAAATTTAACTTGGCATCCTTTATTTTAATTTGCTAAATCTGACAACTCTACCCATCCACTAACTGAGTGAGGCAAGAGGAGAAGGGCCAGGACCTTCTGGCTCAAACAGGGACAGCTGTGCTAGGCAGTCGTCACTCCAGAACTCCATGAAGGCAAAGCCTGGTCCAACTGGCATCACAGTTGGCCTTTTTGTCTGCACAGTCCTGCTTCCTCTGTCTCCGTTAGCAGGGGGCAAACCACTAGAGCGTCCTTAGGCCATGCTGTCTCAGCATCTTCCGTCAGCAAACCCACCCTGAGACATCTCTCCACATACGTTCCCTTTTAAATGTCCACAGAAATATAAAATGAAGGATAACATAATTTAAGCCCTTTAAATCAGGGAAGGTATACTGGAATGAAGGAACAAGCAGGCATTTCTCTGGTATACACACGTGAAGGAGAAAGTGTCCTTGTTAACAAATGGACAGTATTCCTAAAGACGAAAGCATGCTAAACAGGGAGAACCTGGGATGATTAGTAATCAAAGAAAAGAAAAGAAAATACCACTGGACTACCATTTTTACCTGACAAGACAGTAAAGATAAAGAAAAAATATATCCAGTATTCTTGAGCATATGCTGAAGTAACCACTTGTATCCACTTGTATATTTTGCTAGTAAAAGCATGAATTGGTACAACCTTTCTGGAGGGCAAAGATTATACCATGTATAATCATATATATATCATATACATACACACACACACACACACACACACTATATATATACATGTCTTTGAATCCAGGAATTTTATGCCTAGAAATTTAACCTAAGGAAGTAATCAGACACATAACCATATATGAACAAAAATATTTAAAATGTCAAAAAATGTAAAACTACTACTAAGAAATTGGTTAAATAAATTATAGCAGCTCTATTGCAACCAGAATATCTTGTAGCCATTTTAAATTACTGTTTGTGTATATTCATTGACATAGAAAGATACTCATTGACATGGAAAGATATTCATGATCTGCTACTATATGAAAAAACAGATTACATATTAATATACAATGTCCCTTTTTTACCAAAAAATGTATATATATATTTGGAAAAATAATCACAAATATTAAGTGTTTACCTTTGAATGGTTGGATTTTGGGTGATTGATTTTTATTTTTTATTATTTGTAATTTTTAATTTTTTTACAATGAACAATACTGTATAATTTAACAAGCTGCACTTTGCTCTATGCCATATGCACCAAAGCCTTCAGGTGTTTTCTCCTTGACCTCATCGTTTTTTTCAAAAAAAAAACAACTTTCTGCCTTATTGTATAAACTTGACTCTCTAGAATACTTTTCCACCTTCTCGGCTTTGCATTATTTTGTTCTTCTCCATTGATTATTCCATTCCTTAGTTCTTTTTCCTTTTCCTTTTCCCTTCATGTTGATGTTCCCCAATATTATGTCATCAGCTCTTTTATCCTCTCTTTTTTTTCTATCTATATAACCTACATTATTGCCTATATGCTGATAACTCAAACATATGAACCTTGGCAATACTGACTTCCCTCACGAACATGTGAAACCCTAGCTCCAAATGCTTCTTCCAGATTCAGATATTTGTTCTGCACCTTCTATGTCTGGGAAACAATGCCTAGAGATGATGCTACAATCAAGGAGCTTCCAATCTCTACTTGGATTTGTCAATTTCAAAATATTGAACAACAAATGTGCCTTCTCGTCTTTTCCCAAATAAGCTCTTCTTTCTGCCCTTGTTATCTTCTGTTACTGGCACAACTATCATTTTAGTAACCAAGCCATTCCTGTAGCAGTGATTAATTAATTAGTTCACTTAGCAAGTGAGGGATGTGATAAAGTTGTAGTGCTCAGCCTACATTTGAGAATCACCCAGGAAGCCTCAAAAAATACCGCTGCTTGTTTCCTACCCCAGAGGTTCTGATTCAATTGGTCTAGAGTCCCACCGGGGCAGTAAGAGTTTTAACACTGCCCCAGGTGGTTTCTAATATGCCACCAGGGTTGAAAGTCACTGTGCTGAACAGAGAAAGAGTAGAACTTAATTACTGATTGCAAGATGAAAGGAGAAAAGTCAAACCTTTTTTTGTAATTTATGTACTTTCTAGTGATATCATCTTGGTTTAATATCTATCCCCTGGATGGTAGAAGCTGAATTGGCTTTCCTACTGCACTTGAGTTTTTATCCAACTCAAATTAAGTCTTTACACTATTTCCATAATGTACGGAGAGAATATAGTCATACCGCATGCTCTGACCCAGGGAGTCTTTCCTGTGTTATCATTACACACACACACACACATACACACACACACACACACACACACACACATGAAACAGGACTGCCCACTGCTCCCCTCTAGTCTTGCCTTTGCCCGTGCTATTCCTCCCACCTGGGCCACCTTTCCCCCCCCTCAGTCCCTCACAATTCCACCAGTCCTGTAGCTCTAAGGGTCGGTGGTGAGCAGCCTTGATGGCATGCCCCTCTGGACCCCCAGGAGTCTTCCTCACTCTCCTAAACTCCAAAGCACTCCCTATGATGCTTAGCAAACTGTCTATGGGAAAGTTATGTGTCCACACATCACATATTTCCAATCAGATTTTAAGCTCCCTGAGGGCGGAAGCTAAAATACCTTCATTTCTACACAGAGGAATGAAAGCGTTAATGGTGGAGGCTCCAGAGTCATCCAGCCTGAGTTTCTATCCCAACTCTGCCACCTACACAAAGTGTGTGTGACAGCCAGGCCAGCAATTTCCCTTTGCAGGCTGTGTCCTCCTCCTCTGAGTGAAGACAACAGTAGGACCTCTGAAAATTATGAAGGTAAAAGGAGGAAATGTGTAAAAAGCACTTAGCACAATAATTGCTCCAAATGGCGTGGATGATGGTGGGAATTGGCGTGGGGGCAACAAAAGCATATTAAGAAAGTTATTTAGTTGTGAGGTTGACACCATCTCTGGGTAGTAAATAGAAGGAAAATGCAAGCTCCTGGATTTGGAAAATGTTTATTATATTTTCTAACATCACTCCCTAGGACAACTCAAGTTATTACCACAGTTTCCATTATTCCAGACCGCTCTTCCTGCTTCCTGATGCTATGTAAATTTCCCAGCTTGGTGCCATTTCCAAGATTCTAAATTTCATTTTACACCGACAGCTTTTCTGAAAGCTCTGCCGCTCAGAGACGCCTGTGCCCTAGGCGTTGTTTCTTTGTGGAATGAGACATTTTTAACCAGGTAAAACGGTGACGGAGAGCACAGCGATGTCTGTGCAGGACGCACTCATTCCCGAGACGTGCGGTCCTGCTGTTCAGGATGGAATAAACCAGGACAGCAACAAACTCTTTCTGTCCAGTGGGCCCATAGCGTTACAGCCTGTGGATCTAAAATGAAATCTATTTTAAATTTAATTCATGTTCTGAGGGATAAATAATAAGAGCCTCTTCTGTATGCAACTGAATTGGAAGACCAGTGCAGGCGGCCGGGTAGGGGAGAGTGAGGACTTCCTCAGGGGCTCCCAGTGGCGAGGCTGCCATCTCTCCCGGCAGAATAGTCCTGCTGTTTTTTACACCTCCTGGAAGTACCAGAGACTCAACAGAGTGCATCCTTGTGGCAAGCCTGCAAACAAACGGATCATCTGAGCTTAGCACATAGCTGTAATCTCTTTTCTCTCTTTTATCGTCAACCCCACTCTCTTTGGTGGGACCTTCCCATCAGCACTTAAAGGTGGTCAAGTCCCTTTTGTCTTTAAAAACAAAAATAAAAATCCTCCCTCCTCCAGCTACTGATCCACTTCCTCATCCTCTTCAATAGCCTTGAACTTGCTGTCTACACTCACCTATCTCTCTTTCTCATGCCTCGTGCATTTCTGAAACCATCTTGACATGAATGGCTTCCACCTCCAACTTCAGGGGAACCACGCTGAAGTCGAATGACTTCCAGGTCGCTAAATTCATTCCTCAGCTACGGACACAGTTACCAAATCCTCCTTCTACAGACACTCTGTTTTCAGCTTTTAGGATTCCTCATCCTCTAGGCCTCCCGTAGCAGCTTAATCTCTCCCTCTGTCTAGCTTTTACAGCAGGCTGGTCCTCCCTGCACCTCAACACTGGGTCTCAGGTCATCTTTTCTTCCTCATCCTTCTTTCTAGTTACTCTCGACCACGTCTGTAAGCTCAACTACCAGTGCCTGCTGACTCTATGTCCTCAGCCCACCCAGACCTGCCTTCTGAGTAGACATATCCACATGCCTCCTGTGCATCTCCTGCCTGTGTTCTCAAGAGCTCTGCAAAACAATGTGCTCCAAACTACTGTCACTTCCACTGCTTAAGTGATCATACCAGAAACCCAAGAGACAGCCTCGGTCCTTCCCTGGTCCCAGTTCACCCTAACATCTGCAGGGCCCAGAGTGAGAGTGTAAATGGAGCTCATACGCATATGCATGACTTTTATGTTTGTGTAAAGCATCAGTATCATACTTCACTCAAGTAATATGAATGAATGAGACCAGAGTAATATGAGTTGGATAGTCAGCCACATGCACAACTACCACAAAAACAACGCTAACTTATGTGTATCTTGGAGCACAGCAAAACAAACAAACAAGGTGGATGCTGAGTACGAGAAATTGTGCTTTGTTATGAAGAATTCATTTCATTCGTGCTGTAGACTCGACAGGGATTTTGACAAGTCGATTAATTTATCTTTTCTTTCACTAAGGCATTTCCTCTGCTCAGATCCTCCCTGCGCGGGAAAGCAACAGTGCAGGCAACGGCAAAGGCCAAAGTCTCCACAGCGTTAGACGCTTCCATTTATAGGCACTGAATGAAGGGGTGGAGGGAAGCAGGTCCCCGGGGCCTGGGCAGCCTCAGTCCGGAAAGTGAAAGCGGATGTTTAGGATTATGTCAAGCCATTTGCCTGCGCTGAGAGAGACCCGTTTGTTCATTAATACCTTCATTTATTGTAAGCGTTTGTGGTATGAGGGGTCTCCTAAAGCGGGAATTGGAAAATTTTTTCCCTAAAAGGCCAGATGGTAATATCTCAGGCTTTGTGGACCACACACACTCTGTCACAGCTACTCAATTCTGCCATTGCAGCAAAAAAGTAGCCACGGAATGAATGCACATAGCTGTGTTGCAATAAAACTTTATTGAAAGAAACATCAGGACAGGAGCTGAATTTGGCCCATGGGCTGGAGTTTGCCAAACCCTGGTCTACAGTATAAGGCCCAGAGTAGGGACACCTTTGTGCAAAACTGGGGCCAGTAGTATTGCCCTCATTCTCTACTTCTAATAAATCATCTTGTTCTATTTTACACCTTAAAACACATTTCAAATCCACCCATTTCTGAACACGTCACCGTCATCACCCTGGTCAAAGCTGCTTTTATTTTCCACATGGGTGCGTTTTGGAATCACCGTTAAAGAGGCCTCTCACTTCACTATTGCTCGCACGATCTCCCACCTCACCTCTGCAGCTAAGATCATCTTTCTAAAGTGCAATCTGATCACGTTGCTTCCCTACTTAAAAATTTTTCACATCTTCTCTAAAAATCAAAGCCACAGTTTTTAACATGGCCAATTGGCCCCTCACCAGCCTCAATAAAGCCCTCCCTCTCCTGGGTCCCATCCCCAAACCCCAGAGCCTTTTCTTCATGTCTTCAAACACTCATGTTTGCTTCCTTCCTGCATGCCACCTCCTCTTCCCGCAGAACTCTCGCTCCTCTTCAGCCAGTGAATTCTGACCCCTCACTCAGGCTCTCCTAAGGAACCTCCTGGCCTCCCACGCCAAGGCTGCACCACGCTTTCTTTCTTGCCTGTTATCACAGTTAACATTAAATAACTGCTTGAGTCAGTACTTGCTGAATAAAATGCAAGCTCCACGAGGACAGAGCAATGCTCCGTCTAGTTCATTGCCAGGTGAAACCCAAATCTTAAAAACCTCATTATATGAGGAGGAGTTAAAGGAATTAGAAATGGGGAGGGGGATGAGGAGGGTGGAAGGAGAAGGAATAGGCACCCAGCAGTGAGGAGAGAAGACAGGGAGGGTTGTGTTTTTCGAGCACACTAAGATGTTCCAGGTAAAAGTGGCAACAGGTGCAGTCTGTGTGCTGCACACAGAGATGGGCAAAAACCAGACACTTGGTTTGGCACGGAATAGGACAGCACCTAAATTTCTCATGAACTAAACCTCTTTGAACTTCTTTGTTCCATGGCAGGAAGTTAATGATTAGAGCTGATCAGTGGTGGAACAAGCTGGCCTCACTGTGGCAGCCTCCCTAGGGCTTTGCTGTGGGAGGGAAATTGTCCCCATAGGAGCAGGGAAGGAGTGTTCAGGGAGGGACAGTCACTGTGTGCAGGGCATGATGCAGGGCCTGTGTCTACAATGGGATGAGGCTGAACTACAACACCTCTCTGCAAATACATCCCACCTGTAAAAAGAATGAATGCATTACGAGGAGTAAGCAAAAGGCAGCACAGTATACGGTACTTAGATATAAACGTCCAGGATTTGGGCTCAATGCGCATCATCACTGTGCATGCATGTCCTGTTCCCTCCTCTGTACGACAGTGAGGATTGTGGTAAACACACACGGGCTGCCATCAGCAGGGCCCTGGCTTGAGGAACATTCAGCACTATCACGGTCCTTATGAGGTTGAAAGCATTGCTTCAGTAAGACAGATCTGATAGGAACTTGGATAATATACCTACCACAACCCTTTGTATAGTGCTTTTATTTCAAAGTGTTTCCATATCAACCATCTCACTGGATCCAGCACACAACACAGTGTGTTAGGAATGCCTTGAGAACTTTCAGCATCATCAAAAACTAGACACATGGTTTGGGACAGAAGAGAGTGCCATGTAAATTTCTCATGAACTAAACCTCTCTGGACTTCTTTGTTCCTGGAGGTCCTTCACAGCTAGCAAGGCAGCTCGTGAGCCAACCTGCCCAGTCTACTAAGTTTGTCGTCACAGGATAGGAGAAAAGGCTCCAGGAGGTCCTATTGCCTAGTCCTGGCCCTGGGCAAGCAGTCACTGGGCAGACTGCTTCTCCACATCTGGAAGCAGAGGGAGAGAAACGAGCCCTCAAAACTCACTAGAATGAGTTCTAAAAAGGAAGACCATCTTACTCATCTTGGTATGTTCACAGTGTAGGTCGGGCCTAACTAGGCATTGTTGGGGGGATGGCATGGCCCAGACCAAGAGCTGTGGAATCAGGTAGCCTCGAGCTCACACCCAGAAGCAACTCGCTGCCAGCCGTGAGCCACTTGAACAAATGACCTAACCTCTGGGCACCTCGCTCTCCTCATCTGTAAACTGGGCCACCCAACTTGCGAGGCTGCCGAGGACGGGTGCTCATGTATGCAACGAACCCTGCACAGAGGAGCTGGGATGGGCAGGAGCTCTCATTCCTGACCCCGGTTCTCAAGCCTGTAACTTAGGGAGGTTTTTCCCAAAATGGGTTCTTCTGAGGAGGGGCCTAAGATTCACCTGCGGTGCTTTAAATTTAAAATGCTGATTCAGAGCTCTGTGCAAACCTACTGGATCAAAGTGTCTAGAGATGAGCTTCTCCAGTCTGCATTTTCGGCAAGCTTCCCAGGGAATGTGGGTGTGCAATGAAATTTGAGTGTAGGGTCTGATTTAATGTCTGTTGGAAAGATTAACTGCCCCTCCCCATTAAACCATTTTACCAGGCTTTTGCTCTCAGTATCAGGAAGCAGGATGAGAAACTTCTGCTTAGAGAAGATGAGAGCACTGCAGGGGGCTTGAAACACAATTAACACTGTTGGGAAAGACAGGCATCTCCAGCTTCTTGGAGACTGTGAAGCCTCAGTGGGGACCTGGCACAGAGTCCCTGGTGGCCGGGCAGGCAGCAGGAAGCACCAAGGAGCCTTTGCTCTCCCAGCACGTCACAGACTGCCAGTGAGCTTCATCTGAGGCCCATGCTGGCTACATGCATGGGTAGTGCCCTCCTCACTTCCATCAACCTCAGCCAGCCAAGGGTGCAGTGCAGAGCGCAGGGGGGCCCTGCCCTCCTTGGTCTTTAAGGGTCCGAATGACGCAAAAAAGCCAAGCAAGGAAGGGTTCAAAGGCATAGAAACAAACATCTTTAGCAGAAGTTTCCCAAAATGACAAAATTTCTTTGCAACATTTTTTTTAAATGGTGGCAATAATTATGGAAAAAAATCTACCTTCGGTAGGAGGCTGAGCTTTTAATGCTGCCTTTTTGAATAATGTTCATTTGAAAAAGGTTAGAGTGCACTGCAGTGAGGTTAATACCACTGGTATTTCTCCTCCACCTTGGAATAGATAATAGACTATTTCTGAAACTTCCAAGAAGGCTGTTAGAGCAGGAAATAAATGTGTGCGTTTTCCAATGCCGCTGAACAAAGGTGAACTACTCTAGAAGCAAGTGGAAGGTCAGGACATAAATCTCTCTAGACGTAGTACCTGCGGAGGGTCAATTGATTCGCCCAGAGTTCAGAGTAAATGGGTCATATTCTTAGTGGCTCCTAAATCTGGTCTTGAAAGACCTTAAAGTCTTTCCATTCATTTAAAAGAGCTGAGGACAGTGGCCTTTTGGAGGTTGTGGAGGGTGGTGGGTATTGGCTGGCAGGACTGATAAGCAAGGTGAGCCTAATCTTTTAAAGTGGCACATTTTCAATAACGTTAAGGTGTGATAGTTATTAAGGGAAAGGTGGTAAAACATCAGGGGAAGCAGTGTGGAAGGGAGGTCAGCGTATTCAGTGGAGTTTGAGTCATAAGAGTTAGACAAGGAGACACAGAGAAAGGCGGGGACAGCTGACGCACGGTCAATGTGCTCACACCCAGTGATGCCCAGCACGAGCCTGGGTGAGCCCCACCCACAGGTGCTAAGGGGGACCCCTCTTTACAAGGGCTTCATACTTCAGATGCTGAAGTCTTCCTTCCTTCTGCTGCTACTGGGGGTGCCGGGAAGGGTCAATGAGGAGGAGGAATAATCAAAGATCCTTGAAATAATCAAGTCCCTGTCACTAAAAATTTAAACAGAAGATGGAAAGCTATTTGAAATCACTACAACAGAAGGAAATCCTACCCTGGGTGGAAAATTCCAAGGTTTTTTCCACTGTAAAGAGTCACATTTAGAACTCTCTATACTGTTGAGTGCTCCAGAGCCATGGCTGTAGTCTGGTCTCTATCCTTCCCTGTGTCAGAGAGAGACTATTCCTAAATGGATATCCCGTGGAAGCACGGCCATCCCATCCCCTTTGCCAGTGGGGCTCGCTTAGGAAGGGGTGTGTGAACCAGTCCTGGCCAGTGAGATAAGAGAGCAAGTCTTTTGGGATCTTCTGGGAGTAAACGCCTCTGCTGGAAATAGGGGCAAGCAGGGGAAAAGTCTCTTTCTCCTCTCCACATTGTCTCACCCGGGTGCCAAGCTTGGAACTCAGAAGGCTGACGCCCTTCTGAGATCACGAGGGGAGCCATCACACCAACACTATGAAAACGGAAAACAGGAGAGATGAAAAACCTGCCCAGCTGTTGAATCAACCAACCTTAGGGCTGCCCTGTCTCAGATCTTCTGCTAAATGACATAACAGATTTCCCCCGTTGCTTAAAGTAAATTGAATTTGGAGGTTTTGTTCCTTGCAGCTTAAAGGATACTGATGCAAACATGGACATTCTTAGGTTGGTGGTCAGACTTTTCATTCCTTTCTTTTGCCAATGTCCATCACAGTTCCAATACTGCACAATACCCAACACCAAATGGGGGCTACACATGGAGGATAAAGTGGCAAGCCCCCCAGAAGACCCATTTGGAAAGCATAGCTTTCTCCTTACCGAATCTTACCACATTGAACACAAATAAGAATAGCTACCATTTATTGCTATATATATCCCAGGCATAATGACAGACATTTTACATCAATTATCTCTTTTAATCCTAATTTTCGAGCTACTTACTGATGCTGCTGTTTCGATGACAATAAATTACCTGGGAAATGTCAGTGATTGTTCTAGTTAATCATAGAGAGGAATGATACCTTTCACTCAGAAGCTTTATGCAAAGCAGATCCACATTCATTCCGGCATTTGATTTTCCCAGCTTCCCAGTTCGTGAACACTAAAACTGGAAGCACAGACAGAGACAGAAACGGAATATGGACCTCACCCAGCCACTCTTCTGGCTCTCCCTTAAGTCTCCTGTATACCACCATTAAAAATGCCTAATTATTTATCAAAAATAAAGATTATACTCTTGCCATGATCTAAGCTTTGCTACTAAAAGTGGGGTCTGTAGGTCAATATCCCAATACTCCCCAAAATGGAGCAAGAATTGTACATATGGAAAAGGAGGAGATAAAATTATTAGAAATAATACGATTATTCCTCTGAAAAACTCAAGAGAGGCAAATGAATAATTATTAGAATAATAATGAATTATTATTCCTTTAAAAATATATGCATTCATCAGTTAATGATGAGGCTACATTAGAGAAATGCATTACAGGTGATTTCACTGATGAGGGAACATCGCAGCATGTACTTGTGCAAGCCCAGACGGCACAGCCTGCTGCACACCTGGGCACCTGGGCAGCCTACTGCTGCAAGGCTACAGACCGTACAGAATGTTACTGTACTAAATACGGTGGGTAACTGCACCATGGCGGCAAGATGTGTGTATCTAAATCTATCTAAACATAGAAAAGGTGCAATAAAACCATGATATAAAAGATATAAAAATGGTAGGCACGTATAGAGAACTTACCGTGAAGGGAGCTTGCAGGGCCGGATGTTGCTTGGGTGGGGCAGGGAGTGGGTGGCGGGTGACTGTGAAGGCCCAGGACACTACTGTCCACTGCTGTAGACTTTATAACACTGCACACCTAGGCTACGTTACGTTTATTAAAAAAAATAGTTTTCTTACCTAATAAATTAACCTTAGTTTGCTGTAACTTTTTTATGTCATAAACTTTTAAAGGTTTTTTTTTCTTTTTAACTTTTTGATTCTTTAGTAATAACACTTAAACAAGCACAAGGGAAAGTGACGCCACCAGGAGATGCGGCAAACACAGGCGTTTGCGGCCGCTGCTGGTTCACGCGAAACTTTTTTCATAAGTGGGAGCATGCTCTGACCGATGACAGAGTGTGGCATAGGAAATGCACGGACCAGGCACAGCTGTCTACTGCCATCATCAAGTACTATGTACTGTACACACTTGTACGTGCTCTACGTTCATGCGACTGGCAGCGCAGTGGGTCTGTGTACACGGCGGCACCACAGACGCGTGCGTAATGCGTTGCTAAGACACTGTGACGGCTGTGACGTCACTAGGAGACAGGAGTTTTCAGCTCCATTGTAGTCTTACGAGGCCCGTTGTGCATGCAGGCTGCTGGTGACTGGACTGTCGCTATGCAGAGCGTGGCTGTGTTAATGTTCCTGCACGCTAGCAATAAAACAGTTAGAAAACAAGGCAGGAAAGGTAACATAGTAATACTCACCAGAGCAACAAATGTAAAATACTTAGGAATTTCAAGATTAGTACATAACACATACAAAGTTAATTGACCAAGTGGAGAGGCATGTCATGCCCTGGATTGCAATACTCACTGTGTGGACTGCCAAAGTATTCTCCAAGTTAATACAATTCCAGTAAAAATAGCAAACGATTTGACAAATCAATGATACTAGAGTTCATTCCTAAAACACAAAAATAGACATAAAACAAATCTAACAGGGGAAGGAGGAGATTGCCCTACATATAATAATTTATATATTTATAATACATTAATGTATATTATATAATGTTATGTATAATATTATATTATAAGGTGTTAATATGCTACATGGAATTTTATATAAAATATAACATAGTATTAATAATCTATTTATTTATATGAGCTATAACAACTTAAACAGTATGGCAGGATAACAGACACAGATCAACAGAGCAGAATGGCTGGATAGACCGCATTTGAACCTCAGTTTTCTCATCTAAAAAATGGAATAATAATAGTACCAACTTGAATGGGCTGTCATGAAGATCTAATGAAAAAGTGTTTAATGCGTTTACCACAGCACCTGACATACTATAAATTTGTAAGTAACAAACTTCACAGGAGCAAGAAGAGCCAGGAAGGGCTGCCATCTTCCAGGGCACTGTCTGAGACAGAGTGAAAAGTCTAAACCCACTGGGGGGAAAGTGCCCTGGTACAGACGACATACAGATTTCAGGAAACAGAGACGGGCCCACGTTTCCCAGTGACGGTGGAACTTCTCCCCAGTGGCTTCTCCCTTTCTCCCACACTCAAACAAGCAGACCACAGGAAAATGAGTGAAAATAAATATAGACCTCAAAATGTAGTTCAAAGGGAGAAAAGGAAGAAAATACATATAATCCAATTAAACATGAATAAAATAAAAGGAAATGGCATGTTAATTCTGTACAGAACTTCAAACAGGAGATGAAATAAAAGAGATGGAATGAATAAATGATCCACAACAATAAAAATCACACCCAAAAGCACGCAAAGAAATCAGTCTGTAGAAAAACACAACCCAACAAACCAAAGTGCTTTGATCTAAAGATTGCAAATTCAATAAAACTGTGTAATTGAAAGTTAAAATAATAAAACCAGAGAATAAGATAAAAAAGGATAACAACAACAACAAAACCCCTGAGGACCATAACAATACTATTTGGGGTCTAATGGCATTTTAGAAAGAGCAATAAATATAATAAATAATGTTAAATATTAAATTAACAGCATGGAGGAAAGACTTGAGGTATTCTCAATGAATGGAAATGACAAAGAAGTGAAAGCAAGTATTGGGTCATTAAATACGAAATGTCCAATTTGAAATCAAATGTGTAGTTTATCATATCTCAAACAAGCAGCAGTACAATGAATCAAAGTGTGTGCCTAAACTAGCGACACAGTGTTGCCATCTTAACGGTAGCTGGTTTATGCCAGCAGAGAAGTATGGGGAGTATGTGGCCATGAAATCACAAAAGACATTTTCCACAGCTTGTTGAGGATTAAATATTTTTCCTTGCAAGAAGCGGTCCAAAGCCTAGAAGATGTGGTAGTCATTTGGTGCAAGGTCTGGTGAATACGGTGGATGACAGACAGTTTCCAAGTCCAGGTTCTGTAGTTAGCAGGATTGTTTGAGCAACATATGGTTGAGCATTGTCTTGCAAGCGGATTGGCCTGTCTCTATTGACAAATCTCAGCTGCTTAATCGCAAGCATCCTCATCATTTCATCCAAATGGTTGCAGTAAACAAACAATTGACCAGGTTTCATGAAGCTGTAGTGGATAATATCAGCACTGGACCACCAAAGACACACCATTAGCTTTTCTTGATGAATATTTGGTTTGGGACTGTGTTTCAGCATTTCATCTTTGTGTGTGTGTGTGTATTTTATTTATTTTAATTTTTTTAATTTCAGCATATTATGGGATTACAAATGTTTAGGATACATATATTACCTCTGCCCCACCCAAGTCAGAGCTTCAAGTGTGTCCATCCCCCAGATGGTGCACACTGCACCCATTAGGTGTGAATATACCCATCCTCTCCTCCCCCTTCCACCTGCCCGACACCCGATGAAGGTTACTACTATATGTGTACTTCAGTGTTGGTCAGTTAAGTCAGTTAATACCAATTTGATGGTGAGTACATGTGGTGCTTGTTTTTCCACTCTTGTGATACTTCACTTAGTAGAATGGGCTCTAGCTCTGTCCAGGATAATACAAGAAGTGCTATATCACTACTGTTTTTTGTGGCTGAGTAGAACTCCATGGTATACATATACCGTATTTTATTAATCTACTCATGTATTGATGGGCACTTGGGTTGTTTCCACATCTTTGCAACTGTGAATTGTGTTGCTATAAACATTCTAGTGCAGTGTCTTTTTTATTTCATCTTTATCTACCCACTGTACCAAACACTTGTGATTGTCAAAAAGAATCCATTTTTCATCACTCATAACAGTACAGTGTAGAAATGTTTCACCTTTATGTCATGACAGCCAAGAAAGGCAAGCTTTAGAAGATTTCTCTTCTGACACTCAATTAATTCATGCAAAACTGAACTATCCAGCTTCTTTATCTTGCTGATTTGTTTCAAATGGTCCAATACTGTTGGAATAGTAACATCAAACCTTGCAGCTAATTCACACATAGGTTGAGATGGATTCGCTTCCACTACAGCTTTCAGCTCATCATTATCCACCTTGGTCTCAGGTCACCCAAGTGGCTCATTTTCAAGATTAAAATCTCCAGAATGGAACTTCTCAAACTATTGACATACTGTGTGTTCATTAGCCTCATCTGTCCCAAACACACACACACACACACACACACACATACACACACACAGACACACACGTGTCATTGTCGCATAAGACCCAAGTGCTATGAACTCACCAAGACTGCATACGCTCCCATCTATAATTATATGTTCTGTTTGGTAAGATTGAGCATATCTTTTAGCAGGTCTATATCTTTGTCACCCATTTCCTTAGGTCAGTGGTTTGCAAGCTGCATTGTGTATTAGAATCACCTATAGACATGTCTTTTTTTAATAATGCAGAGTCCTTAGCATATGTTCTTTCTAACAGTGTTTTTATTTCCAGTGTCCTGAACCACCGATTTAGAAGAAAGATCCTTCTTATATAGGGATTCAGACTCCCCAGTACCTTCCTGTGACTGCTAGTTCTTGCAGAGTGCTGTGTGCTCTTGTTTACCTAGTGGTTCAAAGGCAGCCAGAAGAAGGCAGCACAGCGATATACAGCCCCATTGCTTTTTCCCTTTATAAAAATGACAATTGGGAAAGAAACAGGAATGGCTGTGTTGCATCGTGACTGAATAGCCCAGATCTTGGGAAATGTACTTACGTTATTCCATGGCATTCTTTGTGGGAGTGATATTTTTGGGAGAGTAGAAGGCAAGGCCACCATTCTGTAGGTAGAAGTGGAGTCTACCCCAAAGGAAATGGCTACTGGTCATCTTATAAAAGAGATCAGTCCTAGGATAGGAAAGGAAAACTTGGTGATGAACCTTAGCTTGGCTTAAAGGGAAAGTTCCTTCTCCCTTAGGGGTCCTTCGGGCAGTTGGACCTGACCTTGAAGGCAGAGAATTGCACAGAGCTTCCCAGCGGGGAAGGGAAGAGTTGAGTGCCACGGTTCAGAGATCCTGGAGTCCGGCACCGGGTTTGGAGGCCACTCTGTGCTTGTGAGTTGTGTGCCCTCGGGCAGGTCACTCAACCTCTCAGCGTCTCAGTTTCTTCATCTGTGAAATGGGGATCCTAATAGCACATATCTCAGAGTTTTTGTAAAGATTCATGGAACACTACACACAAAATCGTAGAATAGTGCCCGGCACACAATAAATGCTAGCTGTTGCTTTTACTACACAGGACAAGAAGAGAGCCTGGTTATCAGGAGATTTATTACAAGTCATAGTCTTTCAGTAAAGTCTCACTCAGAGCTACGATCCTGTCTATATCATTAGGAGGGAAGGCTTCTCTCCCCACCTCTATCCCCACCCCAACCCCCCAGCCAGGTGGCAGCAGTATGGTCACTAGCAGCCGATAGCTATGACCTCGCAATGGTCAGCTGCAGTAGACCTACAGAGGTGGCGGCATGATGAGATGCCCAAAAACAGGTAGGGCATACCTGTCAGAAACAGGTAGGGCACACCTGTCAGAAACAGTTGGGCACACTTTCAGAAAGCCTGTTATCCTGTAATCAAGCCGGGGGGCTCTGGTCAGCAAAATTTAAATTTTGAAAGGAAATGAATCCTCCCTCAGCCACAAAGTGATGAGTCCTCACCATTTGGGCAATTCTAGCATAGGATCCCAACACAACAGGTGCTCCGGACAGGCTCCCAGTGTGAACAGCAGGTACACGGCACCTGGGCCTCCCCACTCTGTGGCGCTGGGCTGGGCATGGCCCGGGGTCGGCCCTGCTGCCCTGCATCACAGCTGTGAGCGCAGAGGCCAGATGCTGGGAGCACTTATGTGCCTTAGATGAGTCTCCAAGGACAATCACAGCTGTAGGACAAATGATGATGTGAGCAGAAAGGGTGATTATTCATTACTGAAACTTCGGCATACTCTCTGGCCAGTGCTAAAATGATAAAACAACCACAGAAAGAACCTCCTCTCTGCTGGGCAAGCCCCCGGTAACCTTTGCCACTGAACTAAAAGCTTTCAAAGGGTGAACGGAAGAGCCATAAATCTCAAAGGCGACGTTAAATATTTGTCACTGGAACACTTAAGACTTGTTTCAAACCCATTCCTTTCTGAAAGTTTATAACAAATAACTGGGTAACTTAACCTCTACAAGAGCATCTTCTTTTCCACTACAAATGGAAACAAATGGTCTATAAAGAGCAGGACCCTGCTGAGAGGCAATTCTCAGCCACTGTGTGGTCTCTCTGCCCTGGCCAAATGGGCGAGCTGCCCCTTTTGTTTAGATTACACTGGCTCTTGCATCCACCACATTAGGGAGGCAAAGGTTTTAACTGGACTTTCTTCTAAACTGCCCATTAATCTTCCCGTCTCTCACCCTGCTGAACGAACGGGTAAAGTAAATTATTTACATTCTGATGTTGCAAGAACTCTCCCTACATTAAGCTTTCAGTTGAGCCTCAAACATCTTCTTAGGGGTGTTTTCCTCACCCCTCACCTTTATATCATGATTGTGTAGCTTCCCAGAGAGATCACCTGTTGGAATAAAATATGATAAGGATACAAATCTCTTCCTGAGCACGCACATCAGAGATAAAACGTTTTTTAACCAAGTTGCAATTGTACCAGGTTCCAAATCGGAGCAGATCTATCTTGGTGCCCAGCATTCTAGGGTTAGTCTGCTCTTCAGTGTTCCAACACCAAGGTTCAGCATCCCTGGAGGAAAACGGAAGCACATCAGATACTTTTTCAAAGCTATCATTATGTTTGTTGTGAGAGCGAGGGGCGGGGCCTTTGTTGGGAACAACAATGTTACCGTTGGTGTCAGCTCCCCTGGACCCAGACGGTCCCGCGGCCACCTCCACGAAGGGTTTTCAAGCACAGCACTGGGAGGGACAGACACCCACGGTAACGCTCCATCCAACCCTGAAATCCCACTTGAGACAGTTCACTTCTATCGTGTAAGGGAAAAATAAAGATCTACGTTTTTGTAAGGTACCCGAGCCGAGGGCGCTGGGAAGGTCTCCCCAAAAGGAACCAGGAAGGCACGGTCAAAGAGAGAGGGAAGAGTTGGGAGCGCAGGCTGTCTGCCTGCAGTCTAAATAATGGTTTCCTACTGAGTTTAAATTAATAAAGTAACTTTTAATTAGAGGAAGATAAACCAAGCCGTATCTATTAGGACAAAGATGAGCTTACGAAGCATCTGTTCTTCCCGCCCTCAATATGCCGCTTCGTTCATTTCCTGGGGCCTGTATTTTTCTTGGCCTTGTTTGCAAGTGCATCGCTGCCCCTACTCGCAATTGGTGCTTACAGTCAGCACCTGTAGAAATCACAGCTTGCTCACTCTTGCCCAAACTTTGCCAGTAACTGGAGATATTCATCCCCTGAAAAATCACATACAACCAATTGATTATTTCGGCATGTTCCCACGGAGAATAACAACAACTCTGGCTTTGCCACCGGATGGTCATCACCTTTAATTTCTCTGCTACTCTGGTGCCGATGATATTCTGAGGTATCAAGGTCCCCTCCCCTCCGAGCCTTGCCGCAGGCTTTGACCCGCTGCCTCCCTCCAGGTAGTGCAGCTGGTGCAGAACGCCGAGGACTGCCGTCCTGACGGGTCCCCAGCGCACCAAAGCTCCCTGTAAAATTCTCCCCTCCTTTTGTACCTCACTCTGTTTTAAGAACAACAGAGAAATGCTTCTTGTGTTTCAAGATCTTCTAGTTTGGGGCCAAATAATTCAGTTTTTGTTCAAACACTTTTTCCTTGCTGGTTCCAAGGTGGCATCCAGGATCAAGACATAAGTTTGAACCCAATACGCTGTCTAGAGCTCAGACTCTCTGTCTCCCGGGCCCTGCAGGAGCTTGGCACTGGGCCACGCTTGTCTACGTGGCACTTTACGCCAATCAACTTCTGTCGGCCCATCCTGCCAGTTACCCAGACGTGTGTGAGTTCCAGCGGTAAACACAGGTGAGGCTGGAGCTGGGGGATCCCACCCTCTGCCCCACAAACACCAGAATTACTTAGCTCGTACTAAAAGCTATAACGTCTCAGCTAGCTCTTTTGTACCCTCACCCTTCTTTGTTTCTGGAGAAAATCCTAAATACTGGGTATAAACCAGCGGCATCCAAAGTACCCGCACTGTTTGGTAAAAATACAGACGCCAGCCCCTCATCCAGAGCTTCCAACAGAATCTCTCTGTTAGGGCCCAAGCATCTTTTTCTAAGTCCTTTCCAAGGATTGTTGCAGATGACTGGGTTTGCAAAGGGCTGTTTCTGAGCACCAGTCTAGTTTCAGCCCTGTCCGAGCACACCTTACACTCACCGAATTCTACTGCTTTTAGAATGTTGTTCTCCCTTGGCCTTCTCAGACTTCTGGAGCAGAGGCATGTCCGGCCCTTGTCCCCACGTCTGCTGCTCCTGCTGGACTCTCTCAAGCGGCATCTGAGCTGATGCCTTGGCTGATCAGTCAACACTGGTGGAGCTGAGGGGAGGAGGGGCATGCGGTGATTTAGATATGAGGGCCGTACCCCAGACCAGATTCAGCGTATCCAGAGGTGCCGGGCCAGTGAATCTTTTTGTTTGTTTGGAGAATGGCCCAAGTTTGGGAACCTTAGCGGGGTTTAGCAGGCTGATTTTTTTTTTTTTGATGGGCCAATATATGTTAGAAATGGTTATCTTGCCATACAGTTCAAAGATTTCTTCATGATAAAAACTAAATTTTAAAAATTTACTACCTTTGAAATGCATCAGAGAATAAAGTGGATTGATGGATGGGTAACAGGATGGATAGATGGAGTGGATAAATGATAAGAAAATCTAGCGAACATTAATAGTAGAATCTGGGTAGCAGGTATATTGATATTCATTATATAATTCTTGCAACATTTTGTGCATTGGAAATTTTTCCTAATAAAATGATGGGATAAAAGATAGTAGCATTGAATTCTGCAGCAAAACATATTTTAAATCTATATGCCAACTTAATATAATGATTAGTTTAGATGACTGATTACTATAACTCCAATGCCCCCAAAATATTGTGTGGGCTATGTTTCAAGTAATTTATTATCTATGCCTATCAATTAACATATTTTAAGTGGAATTTTTAAAAATAAATTATGTTCTTTATTATTGATAAAATGTAAAATCTCTTCCTCTTTCTTTTTTTATTTGTATGTGCATTTTCTAGTCCTAAAGCTATATGGGTAATATCATAGAAAAAATATATGAATATTACTGTGAGCAACAGGTACAATTATGTTATAAAGTGTAAAAACAAAGGAAGACAAAACTACAACTACTGAGGAAAGTTATTAACAGAAAATATTATTGCATTCTGTATAATAACTTTGACAAGTTTATATTCAAAGTTGAACATTTGCTGCTGAGAAAATTGAGCCTGGTGACATTAATGACATATTTAAGGTTGCATAACTAGTGGCCAACCCAGAACAAGAACATAAATGCTTGTTTTTATAATAAATTTTTACTCAGTGATACAAATATAAATGACTTTAAATGGGGATAAAAATTATTGTACTTAATTTTTTTCTTGGTCAATAAATGGTGTTGGATATTGAAAAAGTTATAAATGACTCAGTGTTTTGAACAAACCCAATCCTTCTTTTAAAATAACTTTAAAAATGAAACATAAGATAAGAAATAAACCAGGAGGGAATATTGCAAAGAAAATCTGATGAAGGACTTGTATTCATCATATACAAAGAACACTCCAAACTCAAGAATAAGAAAACAGACAATCTAATTTTTTTAAATGGCCAAAAGTTCTGAATAGACATTTCACTAAAGAAGACACACAGATGACGAATAAGCATACTAAAAGATGTTCAACATCATTAGTCATTAGGGAAGTTCGTATTAAAAGACAGTGAGACACCACTATCCATCGGTTAGAATGACTAAAAATAGATAAGTAAACAAGCAAATAACTTACAACACCAATAGCTGGCAAGAATGCAGAGCACCCGGAACCTTCACAGATTTCTGGTGGGAATGCCAAATGGTACAACCACTGTGGTAAACAATTTGGAAGTTTTTTTTTTTTTATTATTAAATATACGCTTACCAAATGACCAAATAATACCACCTGTAGGCACTGAAAACTAATGTTCCCACAAAAATCTATGCACAAATGTTTATAGAAGCTTCACTCACAATTTCCCAAAATGGAAACAACGTAGGCCTTCAGTGAGCGAAATCATGAGCAAACTGTGGTGCATCCGTACAATGCAATACTCCCCGCAGTAAAAAGGAATAACCTGATTTCCACTTCTGGCCAAAGTGGAGTAACAGAGACTGGATTTGCCCTCCCACCTGAGACAAACAAACAAATAAAAATGATAAAATATATAAAACAACAGTTTGCATGACAATGGACACCAAGTAATGAAGAACACTGATCCCTACAAATGAGGTGATCCCTGTGATTATCTCAACTTGCTTCCTTCAGAGAGTTTCCTGGCACAGCACAAGGAGGGTAAACTCAGGTCGAGTCCAGCAGACTCCCTCGGTTGAACAGACAGGGCAGAGAGTTCAGGAAAACCAAGACAGCTAGAGTTCCCAAGACAGAGTAGAGTAGAAAAGAGAGCTACAAAGAGCAGAGATGGAAAGGATGCTCATGTAGTATTCAGGTGAGCGCTGATCAGTAAATACCTATGAAGAAGCTACCTGAGGCTGGGGAAAGAACCACCTGAAGGGATTAGAAGGAACAGTGGCTGGTGCTCATACAGGACCATTTGCATTTAACGTGTTATTGATATTGTTACGTTTGAATCTACTACGTTGCTATTTGTTTTCTATTTGTCCATATTTTCTTTTCCTGCAGAAAAACTTTTTTACTACCTTGCTTTGGATTAGTTGAATATCTATTTTTTTAATTTGTGCAGATTTATAGGATATATGAAGTTTTGTTGCATGTATATAATGCAGGGATCAAGTCAGGGTATTCAGGGTGTATACGACCCAAGCACAACGAATTTTGTTAAGTAAAGGCATCCTACTCTTCTATCAAACACTGAATTTATTCCTTGAATCCTACTGTGTGTTTGTACCCTTTAACCCGCTTCTCTTAATCCTCTTCCCCCCACTCACCATTCCCAGTCTCTACCTCCATGTGATTAAATTTCGTAGGTCCCACGTGTAAGTGAGAACATGCAGTATATATCTTTTTGTGCCTGGTTTATTTCACTTCAGATAATGACCTCCAGTTCTAGCCATGTTGTTGTAAAGCTGTGGTCCCCAACTCCCAGGCCACAGACCGATACCAGCACATGGCATGTTAGGAACCGGGCCACACAGCAAGAGGTGAGCTGCAGGTGAATGAGTGAAGCTTCTTCTGTATTTCCAGTCGCTCCCCATCACTCCTGTCACTGCCTAAACTCCATCTCCCTCCCCATGTCCCATCTACACAAAAATTATCTTCCATGAAAACCAGTCCCTGGTGCCAAAAATGTTGAGGACTGCTGCTATAGGTGACATGATTTCATTCTTTTTATGATTGAATAGTATTCTATTGTGTTTGTATATCACAGTTTCTCGGCCATTCATCCATTGATGGACACTTAGGTTGATTCCATATCTTTGCTATTATGAATAGTGCTGCAATAAACAAGTATCCTTTTAATATATTGATTTCTTTTCCTTTGAATAGATACCCAGTAGTGAGATTACTGGATTGAATGCTAATTCTGTTTTTTATTTTTTGAGAAATCTCCATACTGTTTTCCAAAGTGATTCCACTAGTTGCCAGTGTATAAGAATCCCTTTTCTGTGCATCCTTGCCAACATCTGTTATTTTTCGTCTTTTTAATGATAGCCTGTTAAATGTCATTTTATGAATCCATTTTAACAACTTTGGTGGCTTATTGGCTCTAACTCTTTCTTGTGCTAATTTTAATGGCTGCTTTAAAGTTATATTATACTATTTTACCTTACCAGAGTCTAGCTGTAAAAAAGGGTGCTACATTGCCCCACTTTATGTATAGCATAAGAACCTTCCAATAATATGCTTCCATTTCTTCCTTCCAACCTTTGTGCTATTGGTTTCATACAATTTACTTTTAAGTATGTTATTAACCCCATGCTACATGGTTAATTATTTTTATTTAAATAATTATATTTTAAACAGACTCAAATAGTAAGAAAATACCTCACATATTTACCAGTCTAGTTACCATTTCCTGTTCTCTTCATTCCTTTGTGTAGGTCCATGTATCTATCTGGTATCATTTTTCTTCTGCCTGAAGGACTTACACTCATTTTTCTTACAATGCAGATCTGCTGAAAATGAATTATTCCAACATTTTTATGCCCGAAAACATTTTTATTTTATCATCATTTTTCAAAGGTATTTTTGCTGGATATGGAATTTTAAGTTGACATTTTTTGCTTATTTGTCTTCTCACTTGCATATTAATAAACTAAAAAAGAATAATCTCAATAGACATAGAAAAAGCATTTGACAAAAATCTCCTGATTTAAAGAAATAAAAACTCTCAGCAAACTAGAAATAGAAGGAAACTTTCTCAACCTTATGAAAGATATTTAAAATAACCCCAAACCTACACCTAATGTACTTACTGGTAGAAAACTGAATGGTTAGCCCCTTGAAATCAGGAACAAGGATGTATGTTCTTACCATTTCTACTCAACATCGTACTCAAGGCTCTAAACAGGACAAGAAGGCAAGTACAAGAAATTAAAGGCATCCAGTCTCGAAAAGAAGACATAAAGCTGCCTCTGTTTCCAGATGACATGATTGTCAATGTGGATAATTTGATGGGATCACAAAATCCCTATTAGAACAAAAAGTGAATTTAGTAAGGCTACAGAATATAAGACCAATGTAAAAAAAAATCTATTGTTGTATTTCTATATACCAGCAACAAGCAATCAGAAATAGAAATTTTAACCAAAAATATAATTTATAACAGCATCAAAAATATGAAATACTTAGAGATTAATCTAACAAAGATGTGAAAGACTAATGAAAACTAGAAAATTTTTCTGCAAGAATATAAAGAAAAACTAAATGAATGGGAGATGCACATGTTCATTCATTGAAGAATCAACACTGTTAACATGTGGATTCTGCCCATATCCAAAGAAATCCCAATAAAAATCCCAAAAGATATTTTTGTAGAAATTTATAAACTGATTCTAAACTTCATAAGGAAATGCAAAAGACCTAGAATAGGCAAACCAATTTCGCAAAAGAACAAACTTGGAGGACTAACACTGCCTGGTTTCAAGAATGATTATAAAACCACAGTAATCAAGTGCTATTGGTATAAAGACAAACAAGTAGTCCAGTTTAACACAAAGAGAATCCAGAAATAAACTCACACATGGATGGACAACTGATTTTTGACAAAGGTGCAAATTTAATTCAGTGGAGAAAGATAGTCTTTTCAGCAAATATATTAACTTCATATCTTGTACCATAAAAAATTAACTCAAAATTATTTCAAAAATTAATTCAGAGACCTCAACATGAAATCTAAAACATCCAGAAGAAAACGTAGGAGAAAATCTTTGTGATCTTGAGTTAGGCAAAGATTTCTTCCATACAACACCAAAAACATGATTGATTAAAAAAAAAAAAAAGAAATGGACAAATTGGATTTTTATCACAGTTTAAAACTTCTGCTTTTCAAAACATACTGTTAAAAAAATAAAAAGACAAGCCACAGACTAGGAGAAATATTGTGAGTCATATATTTGATAACAGACATATTCAAAATATATTGTATATCTTAAAATTTAGTAAGAAGAAAACAAATTTTAAAAAAATAAACTAAAGATTCCAATAGGTAAATAAGCTCATAAAAAGACGCTCACCATCATTAGTCATTAGGAAAGTGCAAATTCCACACAATAAAATACCACTGCATACCCATTAGATTGGCTAAAATTTAAAAACATTGACCATACCAAGTGTTGTCAACAATGTAGAGAAACTAGAACTCTCATGCATTGCTGATTGGAACCTAAAATACTGTAACCACAGCAAGAGTCTGGCAGTTACTTAAAAAGGTCAGCATATACTGACCATATGATCCAACCATTCTAATTCTAGGTATTTGCCCAAGAGAAATGAAAGCAAGCAATAAATAAATAAATAAATAAATAACAGTGTATGAATGATCATAGTCACTTTGTTTATAATACCCCAAAACTGGAAACAATCCAAACATCCATCAGCAAGTGAATGGACAGAGTTATATCCATACAGTGGAATACTACTCTGCAACAAAAACCAATTCATTAGTGGTGCTCACTCACTACATCATGGATGAATCTCAAATAATTCTGTTGAGTGAAAGAAGCTAGACCAAAAACAAAGTATATATCTATTCATATAAAACTCTAGCAAATATAGCCTTATCCATAGTGACAGAAAGCAAATCAGTAGTTGCTTAGGGGTGAGAAAACTGGAAAATGGCATGAGAGTAATTACAAAGGTGGACAAAGAAACTTTTGGCAGTGATGGATATGTTTATTATCTTGATTGTGGTGAAGGTTTTATGGGTGTATATTTGTGTCAAAACTTATCGAATTGAGTAGTAAATACATGCAGTTTACTCCATGTCAATTATAAATCAAAAGATATATTATTTTTAAAAAAGAATACGTTATTGATCCACTCAACAACATAGAATAATCTTAAATGTGTGTTGCTAATTAAAGAAGTCAGAATCAAAGGCTATAAACTGATTGGTTCCATTTACATGACATTCACAAAAAGACAAAGTGGAAGGGAATCTGTAGGTCCAAAGGAATCCTGAAATGGCATGTAGAGATGGGACACCCATCACTGAGGGCCCAAGGTGGAGGTTGGGTGAGGAGTCAATTACGAAGAGGCAGCACAAGGGAATTTGGGGGTCAGTGTCCTCTATAGCACGATGGTGTTTAATATATAACAGTATGGAGGATAATTTGGTGAAATCTCTCAAACTTATAAACATTTATACTTTACGACCCAACAGTTCTATTTCTAGAAATTTATTACAAATATGTCTAATAAAAGTAAGAATACTCACTGAAGCATTGCTTGTAATAGCAAAATGTTGGGAATTATTTAACTATCCATCAATAGAAACCTGACTAAATAAATGAAGGCATATGCACACAATGGCCTACCATGCACCTTTGAAACAAAGAGAGTGGTATGAAACTATATCCCATGTATATAAGGTAGAGCACAAGATATATAATGTGCTACCATCTGTGCTTTTTTTTTTGACCCCCCCATCTGTGCTTTAAAAAAAGAAAAAACAGTCATGTGCTTGTAATTGTGGTAATTATATAGAACATCTTTAAAATGACACACAGCCATCCCTTGGTATCCTTGCAGGATTGGTTCCAGAACACCCCACTCCCCAGGATACTAAAGTCCAGGGATGCACAAGCCCTTTGTGTACAAGGGCATAGTATTTGCATGTAACCTCTGCACATCCTCCTACATACTTTAAATCATCTCTAGATTACTTATAATACTTAACTTAAAGACTACCCATCACTTCATTTGTGTGTATTCAGTGTAATACTTGGTGTGCAGCAAATTCAAGTTTTGCTTTTTGGAACTTTGTGCAATTTTTTTTTCCAAATATTTTCCACCCACTGTTGATTGAATCCACAGATATGGAACCAAGGGGTACGGAACCCATGGATACAGGGGCTGACTGTACCAGAAATGGGTAATAGTGTTTGCCACTGGGAAGAGAAACTAGGTGGCTGGGGGAAAGGAGTGAGAGAGTAACCACTTCTCACCGCTGCCCCTTTTGTACCTTTTAAAGTGTGATCCCTGTGCCATCTATTAACTATTAAAAAGATTAATTAACTACTCAGATATTCCCTTCCTGTACTAAAGACATAGAAAAAAGTCTATTTTGTAGGAACACACTCAAAACAATAGGAGGAATGTATGTGACATACATATTCGAGTTATCCAGGCAGGAGCCTCAGCTGACTTGATGGAGAAGCAAAGTTAGACACCAAGGACTTCGGAGCATCTTTGAACACTCTGAAGTCACAGCCCCAAAACGAAGCAGTGAGATGCATCTGTTAATAGAATTCCTGTCTCAAAGGTGTCATGCTGCCATCCAGCCGGCGCTGGGAGTCTGGCTGTATTGATAGATGAATAAAATTGAACATGACACCTGTGTCCAGTGAATCCCCTGGCGCCATTTAACTAACACTTAGAGCAGCTGCTTTTGAAAAATTACCTTCAGGCTGGGCCACCCTAGCAGAACAAAATCCTCACCGTAAGTACTTTTCCAGTTCCCAATAAATGAGGATTCTTGCCCTGCAAGAGGAGAAGTGAGCCATGTTTTATTTGAAGTCACATCTGTTGCTTTCTTTTTATTTCTTCTGCTGCCTACCTTAGATCACAGTTCCTGGGTTACAGTAATATCCTTCCAAGGGATTGCAGCAACCTCCTCTTTGAAGAACTTCAATGGCTGCTCACTGCCCATAGCATGAAGTTCACACTCAGTAGGGTTCACTAGGCCTTTTGCAATCTGCTCTCAAAACACCCTTTCAACCCGCGCCGGCCCACTCCCATGCACATACACAAACTATGGGACTTTCTCCAACCACACGGTAGTCTTCTACATCTTCAAACCACTGCTCATGCCTCTCTCTCCATTACTTTCTTAATGAACCACCACTAATTTATCAAGACTTGGGGCCAGTGTCACCTCCAGTGAAGATTCCCCAGCCCTACCAGACCAAATGGATGAATACCTTCTCCTCGATTCCAGAGCAAAGGCACAGTTTGTGTGAGTCTCTGCTGCAGTGTTTATCACAATGCCTCATTATACATCTTATCCATCTCGCCTCAGTATTTGTGGTCTCCACAGGAGGGGAGAATGTGATTTACTCATCTTTATACCCATGGTGCCTAGGTAACACAGCTTCTAGCACATAGGAAAAGCTCAATAATTATATCTCTAATGAATACATAGATTCTCTGTTTGCAGATTCTCAATATCTAATCCAACCCTCACATTCTTCTTAGCTCTCCAGTTTGCTGCCTCCTGGTTCCAACGTTGCACGTGCCCTGTCCATGCCTGAAGGACAGCATTTGTGGCCTGTCATACTCTAATTACTGCTGATACGCCCAGTCCCATTTCTCATGTACAGATGCATTTTTAATATAGTTGAGCTGTCCTAAATATATCTTATACTTTCCCACTTCCAGACTCCCGTTTACCCTGTTCTCCCTGCCCGTACTCTCCACCCATATGTGTTAAAATCAGGATATGACACCACTAACACCAACCAGAATGGCTAAGCTGAAAAAGCCATTCATTGCCTGTGTGGATGTAAATTGTCACAACCACTTTGGACACCTGCGCGGCTAACTATAAATTCTCGGGACCCACAAATCCTACTCCGAGGTATACACCCAACAGCAGATATAGAACGTGTAGGAGAATGTTCACAAGGATACACCAAACTGAAAACATCTCAAATGCCCTTCCCCAGTGGGACGGATAAATTGCAGTTTATTTACACAATGGAATACTACAGATCAATGGGAATGAACCATTGTCCTGCAAAACAATGTGGAGCCATCTCACACTGGGGAGTGAAAGAAGAGAGACCTAAAAGACAAAAGATGGAATTTACATAAAGTTCAAAAGCAGGCAAAGCTAAGCTAGGGCAGATCCTCAGGAGGGGAGCAGGGCCTTCCTCTGGCAAATACCCTGGCTTGCTCTGCGCTGTGTGACTGCCTGGCGTTTGGAAGACTCATCAAACCGCACTGTTAGGGTTTGCGTTATACTTGAATAAAATAAAAAATAAAATCTTCATGGCACCCAGCCTACACCTTCACACACGTGAAGTTCTCTTAAATAGTTGTTGGTCAGTAAACTGATGGAATTCTATTTACTTGCCTTTAGGTGTCTGAGTACTTGGGGGAAAGCTCAATGGTTTTAAATTATATTAAGACCATCAGTTCACCCTTTTCTATATTTAAAGTATTGCAACTTGAGCAGTGTGAAGTGCCCACACCCAGCGCCTCCGTCCCACCACTGTCGCCACCACGCCCAAGGCAAAGGCTGGGGGGGCCACCGCGTGGACGAACCACAGAGAAGCTCGGCAAGGTTGCCTGCTCAGCCTGCTCCTTCTGCGCCAGAGCCCAGGTCTGAAAAGGCCCCTGCCAGACAGGGAGGGAAGGTGTCCAAAGGGAAACAGGGGAAGCTGGCGCCTGCCGGGGGTGCAGGGCCCTGCAGGGATGGAGACGAAGGCGCTGGGGCTGCCGAGGGAAGCGCGTGCATTTTTGATAACTGTGTGCTTCTGGTGACTGCACAGCTTGAAATATTATTTTTATCAAGTTTTACCAAAATGCAGAATGTTGTTTTATTTTTCTTTTAAGCTAAGTTGTTGGCACACAGAACACCTCATTGCTGTTTTGTAGGGAAGGGGCCTATGTCACTAATAGGATGTCTCCAAAGCTAGACCCGACGTGAGGAAAACACCTTTCCCTTCTAGTTCTGAGAGACTTGCTCCTGGCTCTCCGGAGCAGGGATTCCCTGACGCTGACACATCGCCACCGTGGCACAGATGCCTTGCGGTACCAAAGAACTAACTTGTTTTTATTTCCCATTCTCCCTCTCTGCCTTCTGCATAGTCTTAACTCCCCTAAACCCAGACACCTCTTGGGACCTGACCCCCAATAATTGGTGACCAGTATGTCATGGAATCTGGACTTTCCAAAAAGAGCCATCCCTCAAAAGAGCAGTGGTTCCATTTCTAGATTGTGGATCTTCAGATAAATCCTGCCATTTTCGTTTCATTTCATTTTCTGAAAGTCAGGGTCGGCTTGTGAAACGTTATTAAATAAGATGCTAAATGTGAAATGTCAACCCTCACTCCACACTTTCTCTGTTCAGAGCATCAGACTTCATTGGTTTTATAGTGGCTTTCTGGTTTTGGTGGACCATTGAAAAAGGGAGTTTGAAAGTTGTTGTGTACTGTTAAGGATTGTTTGTCCATATCCTGCCTGAAATACCATGATTAACCATGAAAAGTGTCTTTAATAAAGCTGGATACAGTTTGGCTTGGCTTGGAAAATAATAGTAAAGTACTGAAACTGAGATGCGTAGAGACCAGACAATTCGATCTGGGCCTGTGAGCAGCAGGCAGCTAGCGGGGGTCCACTTTTCCTCTGCTCTCCTGGGTTATGCCGGGAGCTGTTTGGGAACAGACTTCTTCCACGCGGAGTGCATTTTCTGGGTTTCCAGCAATGCTCTTCCCTGCTCATCTCCTTCCTCAGAGTAGTACCACTTAAAGTGTGGCCCACAAACCACCAGCATTCTGTCACCGAGCTGGTTAGAAATGCAAAGCATGAGCTTTATCTCAGGCCCAGTAAGTCAAATGGTGGTGGCCCGGGAGTCTGTGTTTTAACGAGATCCCCAGGTGTATTAACCATGAATTTTATTTTCTGTGTTCTAATGCTTTGACATCCTGAGTCTTGCTAAAGGAATTGCCCTTTCCAGGGTTAGCCACTTGCTAGAGATGGTAAACATCTCGCCCAGAGTGTGTTTTGCAAACACAAACCAACCAATCCTCCTTTATGGTGGGGCTCTCACGCTCAGGGCCAATATCCGCCTGCCCTAATCACCCCAGGGCCAGGTATCAGAGCCCCGCTGCCCCGGAGCCCACTGAAATCATTCTCATTAGCCAAACCCAAGCCTGCTTATCTGCCTCACCAGTTCCTTTCTGCAAAAAACCACAGTAAAAGCTTTTGCCCACCACTACCCTTCCTCCCTCTGCCCCACAACTGGCCCCAGTGCATCCCTGGTTGGCCCCCCAACAGCCTAGCATGCCCCCTCCTCCTGGGAACTGTGGCTTATAAACTCTTTTCAGTGACTGTTGTCTCCTAATCTGTTGGCCTTTCTATACTTCAGATTTTCTATTAATACACTGCATTTTCAAACACCAACAGATACGTATGCACATTAAAGTTTGAGAAGCAGTGCTTTAGGGATACTCTCCTAACATTTGCAAAAGAGCTACCTAGAACTGAGTCCAGTCCTGAATTCATCTTCCTCCCAGAACAGGGAATAAATCCTATCAGAAAAGGAACTGCCTTTGACTTGAGACCAAGGCTCTGCGTCTCTCCTCAATGTGACGGCAGCAACATGGCACCTCTGCGAGCCCCCACCTACCACCCCAACGCTGCCCCCTCAGTGACAGGTCAGGTGAGCAGCTTTCTGGGTTCATAGAGAGAGAAGCAGAGACAAGGCCTTCTCCTCGAAGAATTCCAAAGTGAAAAGGGCCACGGGCTGCCCCATCTCAGAGTGGCTTGCTCCGGCTTCCTTCCACTCAGTGCAGAGATGACGCATGAAATGACTGCCAGACACCTGAATTCTCTCTCCCAACTTCTGACCTTCTTGCTCAATTTGGGAACTCTATTTTCTCTATTTCTCCATGGAATTTCCTTCCCCCTTTCTCTCTTCTCAAAAGTCGTAACTCATTGGTTCTAAAGTAGCCTTTCAGAACTTTTTTCCCCTCTAGTCACCATTCTAGCTCCAAATTATATTTCACATTTTTGTCTAATACCCTCAGTCAGAGGAGAATTTAGGAGATTATACATAATATGCCATGTGTAATTTTCATAAACTTACCAATAAAAGAGAATTCTTACTTCATTGCTTTCTTTTACAGCCATTTATACCCACAAACAAGACCTCCTCTTCCCTCCTGAGCGTGGGGTCCAGCCATTTGTCATTTTAACGGGTAATGGGTAGAAAAGTCGGGATGGGGGAAGACTCCAACAAAAGGGGATTTCCCCTGATTCCCACCTCAGTGCCGGTAGAGCCCAGGTGACCACACTCATAGTCACAGCCTCAGCAGCACAAAAATAATCATCATAAGATTTACCATTTGGTGAGTGCATTCTAGGTGCCAGATGATGAGCTCAGTGCTTTGTAGAATTGTATTATCCCATTAACCTCACAATAACCCTGCCAGACGAGGTACCTGAAACTCAAAGTATTAAGGGACTTTTGTTTATACACCTTATAGGAAATACAGGCATTCATCAAACTCAGACCTTTCTGATTCAAAAGACACTACTCTTAATGACTATAAGATGGATATAAAAACTGAAGCTGCTTGCAGAGAATAGCTTTAAAGTTAGATATGGGATTCTAATGTACCGCTGCAGATTTTGAAATATGATACTCATGATTTTTTCCATGATACTCAAGGTTAAAAAAGTCACATTTCTTAATTTTTATAAATCAAATGAATATCTGGCTCAAAGCCCTCACACGCCAACTTGGAGTTCAGTATCGGTAATAATTGAGGCTTTCTCTCTGCCCAGCCGCCTCTGCTGGGCTTACATAGGTCCATGAAAATGATCAGGAATCTCGTCCCTAGAGTGCTCTGCTCTTTGGTGCCTGAGGGTCAGAGCTCCCTCACCATCTGTGCATCCCTCTGTCTCCCAGCCAGGTGCCCTGGCTTCGACCTTCACCCGGGTGTCCAGTGCACCCCTAAGCCATCCTCACGAGAGGTCCTGCTGCCCTTGGGCTACTGTATTCAAGTGGGATCCCAGTTTCTGCTACTCCTCTGATCAGATAATTCTTCCTCTTCAATGTCCCAGACTCTTCCCCCAGTCAGGCTCCATTCTGCCAGTTTCTGTCACCATTTGTAAACCACTGTCTTTTTAGAGTTGACCCAGGGGCTTCCTGGTCTTCCCCACATAACAAACAAAAACAAAACACAATACCTGTTATTGTCTTTGGTCAAGGGAGCCCAAAACTAAGAAGAGAAAGTGAACTATTACTACTTTCTTTTGTTTTTCCCCTAATGAGAACATGAGAAGGTCAGGGGAGAGATTAAATACCAATAAATTTCTCAATAGCTCTCATTCTTATTTAAGTGATCACCAACTTGGGGTCAAAATATTAAAGCTGAAAGCAAGAAAAACCCTTTTTTAACCCTGAGATTCTCCAGATTGAAACCCTTTGGAGGTCAACAAGTAAATCAACAACATGCTCTTCTTTTCTTTATCTTTCCAAACTTCTCCTCCTCCACAAAGACTTTCCTGAGGAGCATTTTGATTAGAGTCATTCTTTCCTTTCTCTGTTTTCACAGCAATTTGCCAGGTCTCTGCCTTGTGCTGTGTTCTGTTTTGTATCCTAGATAAGTGTATTGAATATAAAGTTTTTTAACAATACCTGCCACATCTCCTAGCTAGCTATATTAGAGTACATAGGATGAAACAGCTCTATCTAGGCCCAGCAGAGACTGAGGGGTAAAAAAAAAGGTTTTGGCTTAATAGTCACGAATTGAGAGGAGAAAATCATAAATATGCCCAGAGGTTGGCAGACATCATCTTTGAAACTTTGTTGGGCAGAGTAACTTTTGCTGGCTTTGGAGTACTGACAGTCATCCAGGCTAATTTTATGACAAGTTCTCTTACTTAAAAACTTAACTTGGACATCAACCAAATCTATATAGTAGCATTCTTACACTGCCAGAATTCCTCAGCCGCTCTGGGGGCGGGGGTCTATCCTTAGGAAATGGTGCGGAACAGTCCAAATGGGAAGTTGATTACCCCTCCGGAGTGTCAGAGCCCCAAAATCCAGCCCTGAGGCCGCAAAGTGCGCCCTGGGACGGCAGCCAGTGCAAGATGCAATCTGGCCTGGCACAGACAGCTCTCGGCTGGGGATCAGAAGCCCCAGGACGCAGTAAGGAGGAATAACTGGGGCTTTAGCCACCTGCTCTTTGGATGTGTCTAATGGACGTGTTCACTGTCCACTCTGTAATGACTGCCCTGCCTCCTGGGCCCTTATGTCCCCACGCCAGGGCCCCTTAGCCCTCACCCGTGTGCTCAGCTTGGTGTCTGTGACCATGAAGTCCAAGGCATGGAGGATGTAGGGAATCACATTTGATCCTCTCCTCTTCATGGCATGACTACACTGTGGCTTTGATTTTTGACACCAAGCTTCGGACACCTCCTACTCCACCCCCACTTCTTCTAGCCTGATCTTGACAACCCAATAAGGGACTGAAGCAAAGATCTCCATCAATGGAGGTTTATTAAGCCAAAGTTGAGGACACACCTGGGAAAAGCACAAATGGCAGACAAATCTGTGGCTGTTTCTCTGAAGGGGAGTTTGGAAGTTTTGGCATTTAAAGGGAATAGGGCATACAGAAAGGAGGGGAAGAAAAGCCAGGGCTTAGTAGTGAGACAAAATGGTGACATTCTTGTGAGACTCGGGAAATTCTACATTTTACATAAGACAAGGGAAATGTTAGAAGAGAAAAAGGGAGTGAAGGAAGCATCAATTATGTAGATGTCCCCGCGGAGGTGGAAGAATGTCTGATCGTGCCTTGTCTCTGTTCTGCACCTGGGAAGATAAACTTGTAATTCACTGTTACTGTGGAACTGAACAGACTTTAGTTCAGGAGCTAGACCTAGCCTGCAGACCTAAAGTTACAGTTTGCATGTCCTTGATTATGGAAAGCCAGCAAGGAATTCCCTTAATGCATGACCTGTGGGGCCTTTATCTTCCCTTTTGCACAAGGAGTTGGGGGCAGTCCTTAGATTTTTATTTTCTTTTACATTATAATTTTTTGCATCTTTCTGAACTTCTGAATGGTATTCTCAGCCCCTGGAGATTAAGTCACTGTTGCTTTAATGCTTCTGTCCTTGAACCCCAAGCTTAAATTTGAAGTCCCCTTACTAGGTACCAGGCCCCTGGGATTCTCACCCCCTCCTTGAACTTCAGCATATGGCCTCCTACCAGACTTCCCAGTTGCTGAGCTCTGCAGGCAACACCCATGTGCTACCTCTGGTTGCTCCTGGATGCTGTCTGCTACGTGCTGCCACCTGCCTTGGCCTCAAGCCATCACGTTCTAGACTTGTTCAGGACTGGATAGGCCCTGGCCTGCCGCTCTTGGCTTGGTTTCCAATTGGCTGCCCCAACAGGGTGGATTGTTTCATCCTCCAGGTATCAGCTTTCACAGCTTGACCATGAAAGGAGCCAGCATGTGGTCTGGACAGGTTTAGTTATACTGGTATTTTTCCAAATATATTCTGCAGAACCCATTTGTCTGCAGACATAGGTACACAGAATGTTCTGTAGATAAATATGTTTTGAGGAGAAGATGCGAGAGAGTTAACCAGAATTCTTCATGGGATGATTTCACAAAGCCTTTAATGTGATAACATGCACTGATGATATGTAAGGAGGGATAGAGTGCTCAGTGTCCTCAAAGTCTCCTTGACCATGTTTTACTTGGAGCATGTTATTGGACTTCATGCTCCACAGAAGAGACTTTGGGAAATGCTAAATCACATCCTTTAGGTTCCAGGTTCCAGCCCCACGTTAACCTTGACCTCTTGCAATAGTGACATCAGCAAGGACAACACCCTACCTTAAAATATGTTTGTGTCTTCACAAATATAAAGCCTCAAATGCAGCCCCATTCATGGCACAGTGAAGCCACACGAGCTGGTTTTGAATCCTGGACCTTCTCCCTCCCTTGTTCCTCACCCCTAATTTACTAGGCGTTGGATTCTTTAAAAATTGCTTAACTAATCCGCATGTCTATTTCTGCTTCTACTTCACAGAGTGATTGGCATACAGTTACGCACCTTGTTACTATTATTCCATAATAGCAATAACTAATCTTTATTGAGATTTGCTATCCACTTATTGCTGTTGTAAACACTTTGCCATATTGCCTCTTTTAATGCTCACAACAATCGTATGATATAGGCACAATTCTTAACCCCATTTTACAGCAGAGGCTATTGAGGCACAGAACAGCTAAGCAACTCACTAAAGTTCCCCGGCTTACAATGCTAAGCTGAGATTCAGGCCAGGGTGGCCTGGCTGCAGAGTCAGCGCTCTCTATCCCACCATATAATTTATTCATTCATTCAATAAATATGTACTGAGCACCAGGTCATGCTACAGGTGCCAGAGATACAGCAATAAATACACACACATGCTTGCCCTCAAGGAGCTTATACTCTAATGAGAGGAACAGGCATGAAGTAAATAAACATAGGCCTGGTGGCAGTAAACGACAGGAAGAAAAATAAAGTGGTATATATGGAATTAGAGTCCAGGGAGGGGGTGTTATTTTTGTATAGCGTGGTCAGGGAAGGCCTCTCTGATTTAAGGTGGCATTTGAGTAGAAGGAAGGGGTAAGTGCAGGGAAGAGTATTCCAGGCAGAGGAAGCAGCAAAGGGAATGGTCCTGAAATGGGAGCACTTTTGAATTGTTCAAAAACCACCAACAGGCCAAGAGTTGAAGGAGCAGAGCAAGTGACAGGGAGAGGCGTCACCAGAGTGTGCAAGGGCAGTCATGGGGGAGGGCACGTCACCTGCATTAAGGAGCATATTTACTCTGAGATGGGATGCCATTGCAGGATTTGGGGAAGAGGCGAGACGTCCTGACTTCCACTGTACAGGCCACTCTGGCTGCTGCTGTAGCTGCAAGGAGAAGCAGGAAGTCCCACCGCCATTGTCGGAGCAAGAGATGATGCCAGCCTAGGCATTACCATGGAGGTGAAGGGATAGGTCAGATTCTGCGGAGATTAAGAAGGGAAACCCAGCAGGATTTCTTGATGGATTGGACATGGGATACGAGAGAGAGAAAGGAGACACGGATAACTCCAAGACTTTTACCTGGGCAATCGGAAGGTTGGAGATACCTTTAACTGAAACTGGGCCGACTGGTGGAAAAGCAGGTTCGTGGAGGAAAACCTCCTGTTGAGGACCCTGCAGAGAAATCAATTCTGCTTCCATCTCCAGCTAGTGCTGGTCTTTGCACTTGACGTTGTCTGTTATCTCTTATCAGAAAACAAGAACACAATAATTTCCTGTGTCTCCCTTTTTCTCATCTGCCCCAGAACTTTGAACCTAATTCAGGATTCTGTTGAACAATTTTGATATTTCAAATGCACAAAAGGAATCAAAGACATATGTTTTCAACCTTTTAGGGAGAGAATGTGAGCTAATAAATACATTTTGGATATGCTTTTGTTCTTGAGAAATAGGGGCCCAAATGTGTTGCTGCTATTGAAGGTGAGGAGAAAAGGGAAGGAACAGAGAGGGCTACTCAGAAACTCTGCACTTTGATAACGACGGCATGGCTGATGTAGAAATTCCATGACACCGTAGGATCTTCTCTCAGGAAAAGAAAGCATCACCGTCAGCAGCTAAGAAGGCTTTTGCTACCAGGTTGGGCGTCAGGAGAGGGAAGCGATCAAATGGCCACACTCTCTCCACAGGTTGGCTGGGGCCAACTCCTGACTGTCCCTAGGGGTGTATAGGTGTCCTGAGCTGCTTTACACATTGCAGTAGGTCCGCTCTTTCTCCAAGATTATCTTCCGTGACTCAATAGTTGCACCATGAAACAGTAGAACTCTAAAAGTAATAGCTAGCTACATATTTTCATAAGTACTTGTGTTGCATTTATCTTTATCTTTACTTTTTATTTACTGTGATTGTAGTAGTTGGATTGTTTTCATAGTTTTCTTTGTAACTTAATTTCTTCACTCTTAGATACAACAGCAAAAGTACCAATGACAAAAGGAAAACTAGATAAATTGGGCTACATCAAAATCTAAAACTTTTGTGCTGCAAATGGCACTAGCAAGAAAGGAAAACGCTCACCAAATAAGAGATAATATTTGCAAATCATATATCTGATAAGGGACTTGTAACTAGAATATATAAAAAACACAACTCAACAATAAAAAAGACAGCCCAATTAAAAAATAGGCAAAGGCTTTGAATAAAAATTTCTCCAAAGAAGATAGAGAAATGGCCAATAAGCAAAAGGAAAAGATGCTCAACATCTTTAGTCACTAGGGAAATGCAAAGCAAAACCATAATGAGATTCCACTTCACACTCACACCGAAGGCTGAAATTAAAAAGACAAGCAATAATAAGTGCCGACAAGGATGTGAACATATTGGACACTTCATTCACCCCTGGTAAAATTGTGAAATGGTGCAGGTGCTTTGGAGAAAAAATTGGCAGTTCCTCAAAAAGTTAAATATAGACTTATGATATGATTCAGCAATTCTACCCCTGAGTATAGACCCAAGAGAAATGGAAACATATGTCCACACAAAACTTACACACAAATATTTAGGACTGCTAAGGGGTAAGAGGTTTCTTCCCGGGGTGATGAATTCATTCTAAAATTAGATTTTAAATTAGATGGTTGCATAATTCTGTGAATATCCTAAAAAACCATTGAACAATATACTTTACATAGGTGAATTATATGGTATGTGAATTATATCTTAATACAACTATTAAAGATTTTCTTTACTAAAAAAGGATAGTTTTTTCCTTACTAAAATTTCTTTACTGAAAGAAAAAGGGAGTTTGGGGAGGTGTTGGCAGAAGGATATAAAGGAGAAATAAGTTCAAGAGATCTATTATACAACATGGTGACTATAGTTAATAACAATGTATTATATTCATAAAAATTGCTAAGAGTAGATTTTAAGTGTTTTCACCACCAAAAAATAAGTATAGGAGGGAATGCATATGCTAATTAGCTCAATTTAGCCATTCCACAATGTATACATATTTCAAAACAACATATTAAGCATGATAAATATATATAATTTTTATTTGTCAAAGAAAGAAAGTGAGAAAAGAACTTTTATCTGAGGAACATGAGTCCTCTCTTCAGGCCCAGAGAGACGTTAAAACGAGACAACAATGGCGCCCAACTCCCCCACCTGTGAGCTGTGTCTTCACCTCTGGAAACTGCTTGCTGCTGCCAGGCGTCCTGAGGATCAGCCTAACAATGCAGCTCTGCACACGAAGACCCACAGCCCATAGCTTGGCATGGACAGCCAATCACTAATCGATGTTCAGTCTGTAACCCAATGAGAATCCTGATAAATGACTCTGTATACGCCCACTCCCTCTTCCCCTTTGCCTTTAAAAACTTGCTAACAACAAAGGCTGGGTGGAGCTCAGAGCCAAGGTTACTTGGGTCTGAGTCTTCCTACCAGCTGTCCTCATTCTGGTTCCAGTAAACACCTTAAATTATATTTTGTGTCTCAGCCTCTCCCTTTTAGGTTGAAAAAAAGAGAAATTAGAGAAAGAGAAGAAGGGAGGAAGTAGGGAAAGAAAGACAGAAAGAAAAAGAGAAACTGAAAATATTTCACCCTAAGTGTAGTACTTTGGCATATTTCAAGAGGGTTCTGCAGAGGCCTCGCAGACAAAAACAGCCCTGCAACCTTGGTGGAGGAGATTTGCATGAGCAGAGGAAATCTGCATTGGCAGGTAAACAGCCAGGCTTTCTCTGCCTGTTCCTACACCTCCGTCTGGCTGTAGGAAGGACTGCCTCCTGGGACAGAGACGGAGGCTGACATTTTTGGGGTCTGAGAGAAACTTGCTCCCAGTGAAGTTTCGCCTGCATAACTAGATGCCTTTGCCAGGCAGGCCTCCTCTTCCTTCCCTCCCACAGCTGGCCTTGCCGCTGCTCCCAGCCCTTGTTATTCTGTAACCTCAGGATGGTATAAACTTCAACAATATGGCTTTTTCTTTCAGATTTTTATATTTTATATGACCCCATGCACCCATGCGCAGGTTATTAAATTCCGTATACCTTTTCTCATCAACCTGCCTTTCGTCAGCTGATTTTTGTTGAACCTTCAGAGGGCAAGGAAGAGGTGTTCCCTTGGCCCCTGCAAAAGACAGACAGACTATACCAACTGTTGTTGATGATGTGAAGCAACTGGAATGTTTGTATATTGATAGTGGGAATGTAGCATCAAAAAACGTTGTTCTGTGTACATGATCGAATAGATGATATTACAGGTGTTAGAGCCGGTTCCCCTCGGCCCCGGGAACAGAAAGACAGAGTCACTGAGGCTGCAAAGGTAAAGGAGTTTTATTTTATTGACTAGCTTGAGCTAGGGTCCGAGTCCCAGAGCACCAACGCAGTGGTCTCTTTACGAACCAGGACCCAGCCCTGGGGTAAAAACAAAGCTTTTATATATATTTTTTTTTTTTTGCTGGAGTCTGTTGCTAGTTATTTTCGATAAGAGATTTTTTCCCAAGAGGTTTTTTTTCCAAGGACATTCGCCCTGCACAGCTGGCCTTTTTATCAGGAAGTTACTTGCGGTTGTTTTTTTTCTTTTATTTTTTAACTGCATTTGAGCATGGTTTTAGCTCTTTATCGTAACCAAGCAATAAGCAAGCAAGCTTTGTGTACAGAAGCGGAATTTGGCTGTTAGCTAAGAGCAAAAACAAGTTACCATCAAACAAACTAAAATATTGTTTTAGTCCTACTCTACAACAGGGAATCTGCACTGACAAAATTGTAAAGGTGTTACCCAAAGGACTGAAGCATGAAAAATAGCCCAGATCTGTTACCTGTCATTCAGGGCCCTACATGTTTCAGCTCCACCTTCAGTCTTATTATTACCTGCCTTTTGTGGCCCTGGGCTGTCCCAAGTCATTCCAGTTACCTTGCCTGTTTCTCACTGTGAGAGTGACAACTAGAACTGCTGGAGAGCAGATTCTGCTCTCGATGTGGGTAATTTTCAGGATGAGGACATCTATTATCTTATGCAGTCTTTACAGTGTCCCTGTATAAACAGACATCTTTGCCCACATTTTGCAGATAAATGAACACGAAGCTACGGAGGATTAACTTGAGCCCAACTGCAATGAAACTCAATACTATCAAGGCCCCCCTTGAAATAAATGTCTACTGTCCCCATCTTTTGGGTTGCGTCTTGCTTTTGGACACAGAGAAAGGGTCAAACACTCTACTGCTTCTGTCTCCTGGGACACAGTGAGGGCAGAGCCCACATATGAGGCCCCATGAGCTCAGGGGTCTTTCCTGTCTCTTAGAAAGTCACATCTTTGGCTTTAGGATCTATTTCATGATAGTAAAAACCCCAGGAGATGGATGATTTCTGCAGATTCATAAGTATTTGACGTTTAATAAGTCATAAACCTGATTCTGAGCATTACCTCTCCTATCCGGGCAAGTTTCCATCCCTGAGCTTAATCTGGACAGTTTGTCTCATGTTCACCAGGTCATACAAGAGAACATCAGCATAGTGGACCCTCAGCTGATTTGAGCATAGTGGAGGCCCAGTGATCTTTTCTTCCGAAGTCTCCCTGCGGGATCAGGCAGGTAGAGGTTCAAACCATAGAGCAAGGTTGGCCTGAACCCTCAGGCCCGGCACGCAGCTCTCTCGGCCGCTGTTAGAGAGGAAGGAGAAGGCCCTGCTCACCCCTTGTGTAACTGAGTAGAACTCGAGCCCCAAATTCCAAGAAGTCACGTGCCTCCCATTTCAGAGCTGAGAAACAATGACCTCCTTGTTTTTCCTCACTCACCCATTTGCCTAACAGTGTATAATGGCTCATGTGTCCTTCAAGTTCCACGTCCCATCTCCAAAAGCGCCCGCCAGGCTTGAGCTGAGAAGCAGAGCGTCCAGGCCCGGCGACCACACGCTCCCGCCAAGCTCTGTGGCCACCGGCTCCTCCATCCCTGCTTTGCATCTGGAACCTGGTCAGTGCTGCAGCGAGTCTGCACAGACCCGGGTTCCACTGTCTGCTTCATTTTCTTTCTCTGCCTCCTATATTTGGCCTTCCCGATACTTCAGTCATCTGAAGAACAGCAGTTATAAACTAGGGACTTTATAACTTTATATGTGCCAAGCCCACATACCACCTGCACTATTAACTGTTTAATAGTTTTCTTTATATTGTCTCAATTTTTATACATATACATCAAGATGTTTTTAAAAGGAAACTAATGGATAAGCTACAAAAAAAGAACAAAAACCAGAAAGGGCCATGACCCCAGAGAAAGCAGGGTACTGGGAAAAGGTACAGGGCTAGGTCCTGTGACCGAAGCCTCCAGCTCCAGAATCCTGATGCAAAGGGACTCGGGTTTGGAGCTGGTTCCCCGTGCTTCTCCCTCCCAGCACTGGGGGAGCACGCTTCAGTGCAGGCTGTTTTTCTCAACCTCTTTTCACCGAGAGGGACACTCTGTCTGGTGTTTGCCAGGTCATACAAAACGTCTTCACAGCCTGCAAATGACCCAGCTTGGCTCTCAGAGCATTGCTTTAATAAGATGGAGGAGAACCATGCTGAGCAAGGCATTGTACTCCTGTGATGTTTAATCCCTCTAACAATTTTATGAAATAAATATGATTATTGCCTTTCCTTAAAGAAGGAAATCGAGGACCCCAGAAATTCAGCAGTGACCAGGACAGGCAGTGGTGTGTACCGGCTGGTGAGAGGTGGGTGTGCGCCTCTCTTCCCAGATCCACATACAGTGCTGTGGAGTCTTTAGCTTGGCGTCCACCAATGTGAGAGTGTTTACACTGTGAAAGTTAGCAAATGCTACAAACTGGGGCTTTTGTTTTTTTTTTTGAGAGCCAGTCATTAAACATTTTATATCATGGATAATGGCATTAAAATTGAGTCTTTTTTTTTATTTTTATTTTTATCTTTTTTTTTTTTTAATTCAGCTCATTATGGGGGCACAAAAGTTCAGGTTATACACATTGCCCATACCCCCCCATCCCCCCGAGTCTGAGCTTCAAGCGTGTCCATAGACACAACACTAAGCACCTCCTTTGAGACTGACCCAGAGCCTCTAACAGGCTAAGACTTTACTCAACAATTTTGTCCTCCAGCTACTACTTTATCATCTTTCTAAAATAACTTCTCTGGATACATTGTAATTTTATATTTATAGCCCTGCTCCCAACTTTGGTCAACTTTGCACTCTCTTCACATTTTGTGCCAAGGCCACATACCACTTGTACTATTAGCCATTTAATAGTTTTCTTTAAATTGCCTCAATTTTTTTTTTTACATACATAAAGATGTTTTTTTAAAGGAAACTAATGGATAAGACAGGCAAAAAAAAGTGCTAAAGGTAGGAAGGGACAGAGACAGTCTGTTCACTCTGGGTTGGAGGACAAATCCTAGAATTGCCAGAACAGGGAGAGAGAAGGGTTTTGAGGGTCTTGATCCCAGAGGATTTAGAGAAGTAGCCAAGAGAAGAGGGTGGGACAGGCTGCGGGGCAGCCAGCCTGGAGAGAAGGGAGGAAGCGGGTGGGCCAGCTGGGCGTGTGATCTGGGGATAAGGAATCTGAGAATATCACGCAGATCAGTGAAGCTACTTTGAGAAGGAAGCCCTGGGCACTGGGAGGATGGGCCCTGGGTGTGGGAGGGTTACCGAGCAATTGGAGAGGCTGAAGAAGAAACTGACCTAGGAGCTGAGATTATGCAGGGAGGTAGTTCGAGGAAAATAGAGCTGAGGGAAAGGACATGGCAGGGACAGAGGCCTAGGAGGGGTACTTGGAAAGTGAAGAGTAGGAAGGAGAGCTGACACAGTAGTGCACCCCTGTAGTCCAAGCTACCTGGGAGGCCAAGGCAGGAGGATCACTTGAGCCCAGGAGTTTGACTCCAGCCTGGGCAACATAGCAAGACCCTGTCTGTTAAAAAGAGAGAGAGAGAGAGAGAGAGAGAGAGAGAAAACAGAAAAGAATAGGAAGGCTAAAGGCAGAGGTGAACTGGCAGGTGGGGAGCCCCGGTGGGTGAGCTGCAGTGTCAGAAGGACCAGAGGTAGGGCCAACAGCAGAGAAGAAAGGGCAGAGCCCAGGCATACCTACCGCCATACAGGGATGAGGAAATTGGCTTGATAGTGAACACACAGTGCCTGGTAGTTTCCAGTGAGTGACATCAATGAGCAACCCATGTGCCACCAATGGTATACACACCCTACCCTAGGGACCATGGCCTTCACACGGAACAACTTGCTAATTATATCCCAAAAGGAAACAAAGTCCATTTGCTTGACCCTTTCTTAGGGGAAGCTTATTGCTGTCTACTTATCACTGAATTCTTTAATTTTCTACATGTTACATAGTTAAATACAGAATATTGCCAAAAATCAATATCAAGCTTAACAGTTTAAAATCTTTGCTGTCCCCCTAAATGGAGATCATCCAAACTTTGCCAATTGCTATACTAGTTCTCAGCGTGTGCACACGCACACACACACACACAGACACGCACACACAGACACGCACACACGCACAAAGGCACATGCACACATGTATTATTACAAATGGTGATGGTTACAACCGGTTGAGCCCCATTTCGAGCCAGTCCCTCTGCATCCATTCTTTCCCGTCCTGACGACCCTGAAAACTATGTCTTATCCTCACTTCAAAGACGAGGCAACTGAAGCTCAAAGAGGCAGGTTAAGGCTTCACTCAGTGAAGATTTGAGTTTCAAATCAGGTCTACCACACAGCCTTACCTTTTCCCATCATTCTATGAGCTCTGCTAAATCTTATCCTAGAAAACTTCATATCTTATAAATATCCAAAATATTTTCCCCATGACTTTCTAGTTTTCTAAAACCATCTGTTTTTTTTATAGCTGCCTAGAAAGTGCAGTGGACGCTGTTGGCCGCTACGCAGCACCCACTCTCGTCTCTTTCTTCGCAAGAGAATGCCAGTTCCCCTGGGCATCGTGTCTGCCACCGGCTGCAGGAGGATGTGACGCCACCCTGGGCTCCAGAGGGGGGTCTGACGAGGCTAAAGGTAAACCCGTCCTCCTGGCTGTGGTTGCTTCAGGCTTGAGCACGTGATCTGATTCTGGGAGAGGAGACATCACGAGAGGCCTGCCTGGGGCTTTTGGAAAACTTCTCTTTATTCGGAAGAAAGCCCTAGGAAGTTACTTTCTCTCCCAGGGGATATGAGCAAACAACTTGTAAACTTGATTGCTATCGGCAGCTATCCTAAAACCACAAGAGGAACCAGTCTTAGCATGAAGCCAAAACTGTGGCTTACAGAACAGAAACAAAAGTTAATCACATGAGTCCTCGGTAACATCATCAAGCGTCACTGCAGGCTGCCCTACACTGGACTTCCTCTTTATGGGCCAGTAAACTGTGTTTATTAAACACAAATCCATTTAATAACTTCCTAAACCAGTTTAAGTTCTCTTTTCTGTTGTTACAGTCCAAAACACCCGCATTGAATACGGACAATACGATGCGCAATGGTGAAAAAAGAAGGCTGAAATTGGGCAGGAAATGAAGATGGAAATCTGGCCCTGGGAGGTGGGGGCAGATAGGAGACCTCCAGACGAAGGAGAGACCTCTTTGGGGTAAATAACCATGGCTGTGTCTTTGCATCCACTGTCTTCATTCAACTTAAATCAGTAGTTTTCAGCATGTTGTTCTGACACCAGCAGCATCAGCAACACCTTGGAACTTGTTAGAAATGCAAATACTGGGTCCCACCCCAAACCTCTGACTCTGTAACTCGAGGGTGGGGCTGGCCATCTGCGCTTTAACGAGCCCTCCAGGGGATTCTGAGGCCTGCTCAAGTGTGAGAAGCACTTCCTTCCCTGTACTGGGAAACTGAACATGCCAGAGTGGTTCTCATTGTTAACCATTAGCACTTGATTTGAAGTCAGAGCTTAGAAACTGCTGTCTTTACCCCAAACTTTGGAAGTGGGGGTCTCAGATCCTCCTATATTTAGCATCCTAAGTCACTGAATTAGTTGCTTCTGGCAAACTGAATCTTTGGGCAAAAATCTTGTGCACATTGACCTGAAGCCAAATTAGAACTCCCTTTACTGCTGTGAAGAAACCAACCTTTACAAAGCAATGGTCCACCCTGCAGGGTAAATATGAGCAGTTTTATTTGGTACTAGAGGCACATAGAGAAGTGCGGTATTTTCTAACCCTTCAAATTGCTGCTTCTAGAGCATTTTAAGTATAGTTTTGAGCTGGTTAAGGATAGATTTTTAATTATGTATTTTTTTTTTTGGCTAAGTAATTTTACAGTTAGAAAAAATGTCTTTAATATGCAATGGGGGGTGGGTAATGCTCTAAGCTCCATGCATATTTGTGTAGAGCAACCTGCTCTTGGACAATTATTTTAGCAGTGTGCTGGGAGTGTCAGTGTCATTAACACAGTGTGACCATGCTAAAGGGAAAGTGTCTTTCACCCATGGAATCTAACATGTGGTTCATGTCTCAATAATTAACCCATCGCCCTTGGAAAAAAGAAGGTAATTAGAAGCAAAGGCAATTAACTCCTTTCAGGTGATTTCACTCCCACTACCACTTTTATCTGAGGAAGGGGATTCCAGGAGGACTTAAAGGAAACAAGACAGGAGCAGTTAGGGATCCAGGGTGCTAATGAGGCCGCTGTGCCGGAGAGCTGGCTGGCGGGCAGAGTGTGGGAGATGCTCTCTCTGCCCATGGTGACACGCTATCCGTGGGACACCTCAGGAACACTGCGGCACCTGGGTCTAAACCTAGACAAGTGCGTCTGCCAGGCACTTACTCTTGGTCACTCCCCATTACATCACCTGTAAAATGGTAGTAATGCCTTTTTTGGAGGCTGTTATTAGAATTCAATGCAATAACTGTAAGAGGAAGAAAATTATAAGCTTATCATGCTAGACTCATATACGATATTATTGTCGGAAATTGCTACATGGATGGTGTCTTTTTGGAAGTTTCTGTTTCTGCCATCAGAGCAGCTCATCATGTGTGGTATGTCTCTCTGTGCAAAACAGATAGAGATGATCTCTAACAAGGGGACTGGAAGCCTGTTACGTAGTTCCAGGTGAAAATGGAGTCACATTAAGTTCCTAAGAACCGCAATTCCAAGTGGCGGGCGCAGAAGGCTCGGAGTGCAGCCTTGCTGAGGCAGGTGTGCAGGTGCAGCGAATGGTTTCCGGAGAGTATGAAAATGAGCGAAGAGCTGAGCAGCGTTGAGAGTTAACCGTGGTGGAGGAAGGGCAGGGGAACGCATTCCAGCTGGGCAAACAGCATGTGCGAAGGGCCGTGCAGAGGAACTGGAACACACAGCTCACCTGGGGACGCTCAAATGGCTCGGTGTGCTTGGCGCGCGGGACATGCTGGCGGAGGAGCTGCGGTGGGGCGCGGCAAGAGGTCAGCTTGGGCGTGGAGGTAGGAGGCTGCTTTAGAATGGCCTCCTTTGCAGCTACTGGGGCTCAGAAAACAATACAGCAAAATGAAGTCCTCAGAAGCAGCCTCAGATGCAAAAGTTTTTCTCCTTCTCCTGCTCTCCTGCCTCTCAGTCCCTTTCTCCGCTGAAGCTAGTCTCACAAGAACTAGAATCCCTTCTCCCTCAGGTGGGTCATGGCAACCAGAACCCCTTTTCCCCAAAGCCAGCCATAAAACCTAAAAATATTACTTTAACTTTCCCTTGGCCTTTCTGCATAAAAACTGGCCATAAAGGAATTATCTGACTTACTTGTTTAACTGTAGGTCATGAGAACCCCAACTCCAGAGGGGGTCCTGCCCCACGCCCAGAAGGAAGGATGCTACTCAGAGAGACCAAGGAGAAGCTAGACAGACGGGCCTCGCCAGGTTCCCCACTCAGCCTGTGAGCAGTAGGCCACACCCTTTTTGTTCGATCATATTTCTATAGGACTGTCCATACTTTGTTGAACCTAAGCATAAAAATGGGCAATTTCTGCTATATCTTTGGCTCTTTATTTTAAAGGCTCCTGTGTACATGTTAACAAAATTTGTATGTCTTTTCTCCTATTAATCTGTTTCTTTTCAGTGATTTTCAGCAAACCTTCAGAGGGCAAAGGGGAAGGTTTCCCTTGGCCCCAACACAACCTGTTTTAAAAGGGCCTATGGCAGGCGGGGCGAGGTGGCTCATGCCTGTAATCCTAGCCCTCTGGGAGGCCGAGGCAGGTGGATCGCTCGAGGTCAGGAGTTCGAGACCAGCCTGAGCAAGACCCTGTCTCTACTAAAAATAGAAAGAAATTATCTGGCCAACTAAAAATATATAGAGAAAAAATTAGCTGGGCATGGTGGCGCATGCCTGTAGTCCCAGCTACTCGGGAGGCTGAGGCAGGAGGATCGCTTAAGCCCAGGAGTTTGAGGTTGCTGTGAGCTAGGCTGACGCCACGGCACTCACTCTAGCCCAGGCAACAAAGTGAGACTCTGTCTCAAAAAAAAAAATAAAAAGGGCCTATGGCACACGCATACACGTGTGCACACGCCACCACAGGGAACGCATATACTAGAGGCAACGCCAGTAATGACCAGATCAATTTTTTGCCTCATTATCTATTTTGATTTAATGTAATCTAATTAAATCAAATCTCTCCTGAATGGAGATCCTTGGCGGGGGTTCACTGGGTCTCCTCTGCACCAGTCTCTGCGGGTTTCGCTGGGTCTGTTCTGCAGCAGTCTGGTAGTTTTGTTACTCACTCCACCAGCTCCTCTCCCACCCATCCCCGCTTCGGATGAATAGATGGTTAGGAAGCATTTGGGATGTTATCTCAATAGAAATAAGGAGCAACTGAAAAATGTTTGGTCAGATGTGCACGTGGCATCCCTCTGAATGTAAAGGGTCGAAGGAGTTTGAAACTGAGGCAAATATGTAGATTAGGAGATGATTTCAATCCTGCAGAGAATAACTTTTGTGTTTCTCACTTAGGTAATTGGGTAGGTGTTGGTACCATTTACTGAAACAGTTAATACTGCAGAGTGAACAAGGCATGGGGTAGGAGGTCAGTGGCTATAATTATTTGTTTTAGAAGCATTATATCTGAGGTGCCTGGAGGATACCCAAATGGAACTGTGCGTTTAAAGATTGCGATGGAGATAGAGTCATCATGGAAGTCACCAATATAGTGGTGACAGTCAGTGACATCAGGGGAAGTGAGGTTGTTCTGAGGTCAGTGCAGCAAAGAGATTAAAAGAAAGTAGAAGAGAAGATGGCTGATGACAGAATCCTGGGAAACATCACTATTGAAGGATTGAGTTGTTATTGGAAACGCTGAAAAGGAATGGCCAGAAAGTAGAAGTACAACCAGGATTTTGTGCTATTTCAGAAGTCAAGGGAGGAGAGAGTTTCATGAAGAGAACAACAGTGTTAAATACTATTAAACACACACAAGCACACACAAAAAAACAGTTGATCTCTAGGAAATATCTATGGAATTTGGTCAGAATTGGTCATTGGTGGCCCTGATAAGAACAATTTCAGCAGAGTAAGGAGGACAGATACCAGATTATAGTGGACTGAGGAATAAATAACAATGAAGAAATAGAATTGTCTAGAAAATTTTCTCTTGGCCGGGTGCGTTGGCTCACGCCTGTAATCCTAGCACTCTGGGATGCCAAAGTGGGGGGGGGTCACTTGAGCTCAGGCGTTCGAGACCAGCCTGAGCAAGAGCAAGACCCCACCTCTACTAAAAATAGAAAAATTAGCCTGGCGTGGTGGTGCACACATGTAGTCTCAGCTACTTGGGAGGCTGAGGCAGGAGGATCACTTGAGCCCAGGAGTTTGAGGTTGTTGTGAGCTAGGCTGACGCCACGGCACTCTAGCCCAGGCAACAGAGTGAGACTCTGTCTCCCCCCCCCAAAAAAAAGAGAAAATTCTCTCGGTATGTTTTGCTAAGGAAATTATATTTATGCCTTTACCCTGCATAATACCTCTTCTTGTGCTTGGAGACCGTTGTCTTTAATTATTTTTTTTCTCACACTGCATACTTGCCAATGATAAATAATGAGACAGAACCCGGCTTTGTGAAAAATTTTCTGTGAGAACTCAGGAAACCTGTGGCCCTTATTTTACTGTTCATGAAATAAGGAAGAGAATGGATGCACGGGCTATCTGAGAAAGCAGTATTAGAGAACAGAAAGGAAGAGCATAAGGACAATAAAAATCAGGGTCATTCCCAGAACAGCTGAGTCCTGAATGGAATCAGAACACAACACTCCCCAGCTTATCCCCACACGGACTTCAAATACATGACAAGACTATGTACATAAATGATGGTCGAAATGAACATTAAAAGTGTTCTAAATCCTGAGTACAGACACCAGGGGAGGATGAATTAAGCCCTAAAGAAGCTACTTTGTATGTGGAGAATAATTGCTATCTTCCTACACCCTGTATGTAACCCCTCAGTATGAGAGGGGGTCGTCTGTCTTCCGACCTCTGAAATTTGTCCTACTCTACAACATAGCCTCTGGCCAGGCTATTGGATTTTGGCCTGTGACATTGTACAACAGGCAGAATGAGCTGCAAATTATGCTGGACTTAAAACTGCAACTGGTGGAGGGAAGGGACTTGCTAGTGAGTGACATCTAGAGATGGCTCCAGCTTTGGGAAATGCAGAGTAAGCACATCCATGCTGACTTTCCACAGGTGCAGCCGTAACTCTTGGGCAGAATGCATTGAGTAGCTGTTTGGGGCTCCTGAAAAATAAATAGTATCAGGCAAACTGGGGGAAAAGACTAGAATGTGAAGTACCATTGAACTGGGCATGGGGATGGGTTTACCGTCTTTTCTCTCCTGGTATCCCCCAATATGGAATCAAGGAAGCTTGAAACCAGCAGGCATCCCTGCAGAAAGAGCTCCAGGAGACACCCTCTAGTTCTGTACCACGGAGCAGGAATGACGTATCCTAACACTCAGACAGAGTGGGGGAAACCTTTTGTAAACTTTATTTTCATTTATGTCTTATTTTTTTAATTCTCCTCATTGCTTGCAAGACCCCAGGCAATCCTACGGTGCCTGCAGTGGTAGCAACAGTCGTGGAAGAGAGAACCCACAGAAGCCTAGAACTCTGAGCTGGAACTCTGCTTCCAGTAGGGTGGATCTATTTTCCCATTGCTCTTTTCCTCTGTCTGTTCTTCCACCGCATGGCTTGTCAGGCACAGTCGCAGAAAGTACATGGTAGAGCAAGGTGAACGAAGCCCCAGAGTTCTGGACATGGAATCAAAAAGAGAGAGCCTCAGGGTGCCTGAAAGTACAAGGGTAACCACAGGCAGACAAGAAGGAACTCAGACAGTGGACGTGCACCTCATAGAAGTGTTTATGAATTTCCAAGTTCACCCACAAATTGTACATGTATGAATTGGGTCCCACACAGCATACATACCAAAGACTTTGAGAGTCCCAAATTGGCCGTAGGCTGGAGCCCACCTGTGACCAATCCAAGTAACACTTGCAAGGCATTGAAAATGTAACCAATATTGAAACCCCAACACACAGGAGGCTGATGAGAACTTCAGCTTGAACTCGTCTGATCAATTTCCTGCTAAAACAAATATATTAACATTCTCCATAAGATTTACATAAAACCCAAAGTCTCATAAGATAATATTCAAAGTAGTCAAAATGCAGTACAGAATGCATATGAAAAAACAGGAAAATCTCAGTTCAGATGGAAAATGACAGTCAACAGAAGAAAATGCTGAGAAACACAGATATTGGAATTATCTGACAAAGACTATAAAGCAACCATTATAAAAATGCTCCAAAAAGTAAGGATAAACACTCTTGGAATAAATGGAAAGATAGAAAGTATTAGCAAAACAATAGGAGATGCACAGAAGAACCAAATGTAAGTTTGAAACTGAAAAATGCAATAAGCAAAATTTTAAAACTCACTGAATGGGATAGCAGAGTAGAAATGACAGTGGAAAGAGTCAGTGAACTTGAAGATAAATCAATAGCAAGTGTCCAATCTGAATAGCAGAGAAGGAAAAGAAGGTCAAAAATGAATAGGGAACGATATTATGTAACTGTAGGATAGTGCTAAAAAGTCTCACATTTCTGCCATCAGAATTCCAGAAAGGGGAAAGACTACATTGCAGAAAAAGTTACTTAAAGAAATAATAGCTAAAACCTCTCAAATTTGGCAAAAGATATAATCCCATAGATTCAAGAAGCTCAAAAAGTCCCAAACAGAATAAATCCAAAAGTTCATGCCCAGACACATCACTTTAAAACTGATGAAAACTAAATACACAAAAACAAAAATTATTGAAAGCAGCCCAAGCAAAATGAAACAAAGTGCAACATGTATGTTAGCAATGACTCAACTGACTAGATTTCTCATCAGAAACAATGAAGAGCATAATAAGGTTAAACGATATTTTTAAAGTTGTGAAGGCTAAGAACTGTCAACCCAGAGTTCTACATTCAGTGAAAATATCCTTTAGTACTGAAAGTAAAATGAAGATATTCTTAGATGAAGAAAACTAAGAGAATTTATTATCAGCAGATTTGCTTTTTTTAGGAAATGATACGAGGACACTTAGAATATTAGAAATAAAGGGAGAGCAACAGAAATGATAAATATATGCATAAATATAATAGATTATCTTTCATTTGAATTCTTTAAAGTGTAATTGATGACTGAAACTAAAAATTAAAACATTGTCTGATAGGTTTTCAATGTATTTATGTTTAATACATAAGACATCTACAAGATATAAAAGAAAGAATGATGGGACTTAAATGTATTCTAAGTAAACTGAGAAAAACATATATATGCACATTGTAATCACTATAGCCACCATTAAAAAATTATACCAAGAGATATGGTCAAAAATACAGTAGATAAATTCAAATAGAATATTAAAAAAATTCAAGTAACCCAAAATAATGCAGAAAGGTGGAACAAAGGAATAAAAATTTAAAAAATAGAATGAATTAAATGGAAGACTAAAATCGAAATATAACAATATTTTCTTTAAATATAAATGCATTAAATATACCAATTAAAAGAGACTAAAAGTATGATCCAACTTTATGCTGTCTAAAAGTGCTCAATCCAAATACAATGATACAGGCAAGTTAAAAGCAAATGCAGAAAAAGGAATATTATGCAAACACTGAACAAAACAAAGTTGCAGTGGCTGTATCAGGCTATGTATACTTCAGAGCAAAGAAAATTACTAAGAATAAAGAATATTATATAATGATACAAGGGCCAATCCACCAAAAGACATGCAATCATAAATATGTATATTAATACATGTAACAACAGAGATTCAAAATATATGAAGCAAAAACTGATAGAACTGAGAGGAAAAATAGACAACTGCACAATATAGCTTGGGACTTCAATACTCCTCTCTTAAGTAATTGATAAAACTGGTAGATAAAAAAATCACTGAGCTGTGGAAGAACTGAACAACACCAACAACTAACTATATTTAATTGACATTTATAAAGCACTCCACCCAACAACAGCTGAATACATATTTTTTTCAAGTGCACATGAAACATTCTCCAATACAGACCACACCTGGATTCATAAAACAAACCTATGAAATGTAACAGAATTGAACCATGCAAAGTATGTTCTGTGATCATAATGGAATTAGCCTAGAAATAAATAACAGAAATGTAAAAGGAAAATCTCCAAATACTTGGAACTTAAATAACACATTACCAAATAATCAATGCATCATAGAGGAAGCTTCAAGGAAAATTAGAAAATATTTTGAACTAAACAATATGAAAATACAAAAAAACAAAGTTTACAGAATACAGCTAATGCAGTCTTTAGAGGAAAATTTATAGAATTAAATGTGTATGCTAAAAAAGAAGGGAAGTCTCAAATCTATCATCAAAGCCTCCTCCTTAAGAAATAAGGGTGAGGCCGGGCACGGTGGCTCACGCCTGTAATCCTAGCACTCTGGGAGGCCAAGGCCGGTGGATTGCTCGAGGTCAGGAGTTCAAGACCAGCCTGAGCAAGAGCGATACCCTGTCTCTACTAAAAATAGAAAGAAATTTATCTGGCCAACTAAAAATATATATAGAAAAAATTAGCTGGGCATGGTGGCACATGCCTGTAGTCCCAGCTACTTGGGAGGCTGAGGCAGGAGGATCGCTTAAGCCCAGGAGTTTGAGGTTGTTGTGAGCTAAGCTGATGCCACGGCACTCACTCTAGCCTGGGCAACAAAGTGAGACTCTGTCTCAAAAAAAAAAAAAAAAAAGAAAGAAGGGTAAAAAAAGAACAAAACAGGCACAACTTATACTGAAGGAAGGAATTGAAAACAGAAAAAAAAAAAATAGAGAAAATCAATAAACCAAAAGCTGTTTCTTTAAAAAGATCAGTACTTCTAGCAAGACTTAGAAAGCAGAAAAAAAAAAAAGAGAGAGAGAGAGAGAATAGGCACATTACCAATATTAGGAATGAAAAAAAGATCTTCCAAGGGCCACAGGTCCCCAAGTTGGGTAACTTGTGAAAAAATCACTTAAATTCTCAGCTGCAGCACTAGATCAAAATAATCAGGATTAATCCCTTTTCAGAGTATATACTATATTAAGTAAAATTAGCTCAGCTGTGGGAAATATAAAAACCTAATGCAACATTGGTTTGAGGACAATGAAACTATGCAATCAGTGTGCCCAGAGCTGGCATGGTGCTCTAGAATGTCAGGATCACTGGCTTCTTAATTTGCCCAGCTCCACCATTTATGGCTTCTGTTCTCAAGATTACCTCATGGTGCAAGATGGCTGCTGGAGCAAATCTTCAAACATCCTTTCCATCCAGCAGGAAGGAAGAAGCTAGAAAGAGAGGTAGAGACCATACCTTGAGAGACCCTCTCCAGAAACTGCAAACACGATTTCCACCCTATCCCATGGGCTAGAACTTAGTCATGCACGCAGCTGCATCTAACTGCAAGGGAGGCTGGGAAATATGATTTTTGACTCAGATGCCTATGTTCCCAGTAAAAATAATAAAGGAAGAAACAAATAAGAGATATGGTACAATCAGCAGTATTTGTCACATATACTATGAAAGTTCTTCTAGATGTTTTCAGGACAGTTGTACCTCTTTCAGAAACTGCAATTCCTCCTGCCAAGAAAAAACCGTGTGCCCTGTGGGACCACATGGGAACCTCTACCTTCAACTCAAAGTCCCATTCTGGACTAAGTGCCTGTGGATAAGTGATGTCTGTTCAACTACTAAAGTCCTGCATTTTTCCCCCGTAAAATGAGGCCTCCTTACTCACCCAGAACCAGCCCCATCCACTAATACTAATCTCTCCCACTGCCAAGGACACATCAATTCAAATGTAATTCTGATCTGAAAGCATTACAGTAGCCACCTGGATGAAGTTAAAAATGGGGATGTCAAGGATCCTTCAAGAGTCCAAGAAGTTGAGATGCTCTACCCGGCACTGTGACCCTTCCCTGAGTTCTGCTGCCTCTTTCGATCCCAGGCTTTCTCTTTCCCTCACACCCTCATCCAACCCACCAGCAATTTCTTTAGTGGGAATGTTCAAAATAGATTCTGAATCCTACCACTTCTCCCTTCTCTGTCCTATACCTTCGTCCAAGCTATCCTTATTCAGACTCTTGACACATCTTTATTCTTTTTTTCTTTTCTTTCTTTCTTTCATTTCCTTTTATTTTATTTTATTTTATTTTTGTTGTTGTTGTTGTTGAGACGTGGTCTCCTTATGTTGCCCAGGCTAGTCTCAAACTCCTGGGCTCAAGTGACTTTTCCCACCTCAGCCTCTTTAGTAGCTGGGATTACAGGTGTGAGCCACTGCCCCCAGCTACATCTTTATTCTTCATGTCTAAAACAAGACCTAACATTCTCATAGGTCTGCACTGGGGTTTGGCAAACTTTCATAAAGGACTGATAGCAAAGATTTTAGACTTTGCACACCATGTGTTCTCTGCAGCTACTCAACTCTGCCATTGTAGCACAAAAGCAGCCATAGACATGTGGAAACAAATGGTCATGGCTGTGCTCCAATAAAACTTAATTTACAAAAGCCAGCAGTGGGCAGGATCTGACCTGGCTGTAGTTTGCCGACTCCTGGTCTAGACTCTTATTGTGGGAGGTCTCTGCAGCATGTTTCATATTTTTTAAAAATAAATCTTCCATCTTCATTTTTATTCGTGATAAACAAAACCACCTTTTTGGTGCACAATTCTATATTATATTATATTACATACCATTTTCAAATATGTTATTTCATTTGGTCATAGATCTGAAAACACACAGTGCAGTGATTTTTTCCATACAGGGCTGCAGGGTAATTATCCTAAACACCTGAAATCAATATTTCTTCATGTCTGACCTTTCTAGATAATGATCTATGTGACAGAATTGCTCCACAGATACCCATTTCATCCCTATAGGAAAACTAAACACTCTAATTAATGACTCTTCTAATTAAACCTTTTCCTTCACCCTGAACTTTAGCTAAGACTATAAGGACAGCCAAATTGAAAATAAATCAAGCTTGCATTTTTCTTTTGATTGAAGAGTATTTCGGGACACAAAGCATAATTTCCAGAAGTTTCCCAGGATGGGAATGAGACATCCAGTGTCAAATAGGAAGTAGGAATCCATAGTTATGGGAAAAAAGAAAGACTGAGAATGAGGTAAGAGAGAAGTTAGGATACAAACCAGTGATCCATGGGCTGAACCCAACACAGAGACATGTCGCTTGGCCTTCAACGTAGTTTTAAACAATGTAAGCCACCACGAAAGAAAATTAGAATATTTTACATAAAAATTCACATGTCCAGCTTATCTTTAAAAAAAACCAATAGATATTAGCTGTTTCTGGCAACGCTGGGACCAAACTGTTTCAAGGCAATGACAAGCTGGAGCTTAACAGAGCCAGCTACGTTGAGATGGAGACAGTCTCCGCTGCCCCACATTGTATGCCTAACACGGAAGCGAATTATCACGCCCATTAGTATTGTCTTTGCACCGTTAACATTTGTATAGTAAAGAAATATTTTTCTGTGCCTTTTCCCAATCAAAAGTAGGAAAATAAGGAATTGAGAAGGCCACGTAATTTCAGAAAAAATGGGAGCAGGCAGCTCATTCCCTTGCACTGCAGGCATTTGAGGATTTCCCCAGTACAGGAAAAAGAGCGTAGCCGGGAAGCTGGACTCGAGTTCTAGGCTTAGTTCTAATTTAGTGCAAGGGGACTTCTGAGCAAGGTATACGCCCTGTTTCAGCTTCAATTTCTTCCCCTGTAAAAATATGGATGTTTCTGTAAGTTAGAGTGTTTTGGGTATGAGAAAAAAGCAATTAATTTCATATGGATATAAAATGTCATAGAATTGATTTAAAAGCCAAGGAACTAGGTTTAAGAAGTAATAAGGAGCCCAGCAAGGCACTGCAAGGAGCGTGGCAACAGCAGCTACAGAAAGACCCATCACAGAGCAAAGCTGAGCCATGATGCTGGGAGAGACGAAACCCGACCGTTTCTTCTGCCTTTGCATTCCTTGTTTGTTCACTGTTCCAAATTCTAGCATATGGTTGGCCAAGCTGAGGGCGGGTGACCTTTTCACTATTTGTACCAGGTCAGAAAGCTGGCAGACCTGGGAGGAGGGGCCCCAGAGACCCCTTTTATCTTCCATTGCAGAACAGACACCTGGATTTATAGTTCCACCAAGAAAATACATAACAGGAGAAGAGCTAATTCCTTTAACGAATACTGGGCTGCTACTGGGAAGGGATAATCCACACTTCCCAGACCAACAATCACAATAAATGTCCCCTATTGGATTAAGCAAAATCCTATAAGGAGCCTAAATATAAAAGGCATGGGAAAGCCCAGCCACTCTGTCGGATGCGGTAGCAGGCTGCCAGGATCCGGATCTACTCTGTGACCCCTCACTCTGCATCACCCCCTAGAGTACTTCTGCTGACCCAACATATCCCTGAAGCCCAGGGTAAAAACCACAAGATGAGAAGATCTATAAGCTCCCTCGAAGCTGCAATTTTGTGATTTGAATGACAGAAAAATTAGTTGAGTTTCCACTGGTTGACTCAGCTCAGAGACTCTAACTAGACGATGTCTGCAAGATAAATCTTGACAGCCAGCTGAGCCATGAGAATTGCTCCCCAGGGAACTGCAATCTCACCAGTAAATCATTCTCATTGACTACTGATGAGAGGGACTGACTTCTAGGTTACGGCCACCAGAGACAGAATTGGAAACATTGACCTCAATGTTAACAGCTGAAGGGCTGACGGTCGACCCCTGAGCCACTGGATCCTCACACATGTGGAATGCCTCTGCCTTTGGACCTCTGAGGACATCTCTGTGGGCCACCTCCCTCCTGCACATTAATATGTCTTCATTCTTTGTTTAGCATGGGAAAGGGAAAAGGGGGAAAAAAAAATAACAGGCATGAGCAACCAGCAGGAAGAGATGAGGAATGTGAGAAAAAATATATTTACCAAAGATTTGCTTTGAATAACCAGCCACGTGGGGTAGCAGGCAGCTGGAAGTACATTACGAAACTATTACAATACTTAAACAGAGCTATGCTAATAGTATACAGAATAGTGCAGAAAACCCCAGTTACAGAAATCATTAACTCTTTGGAGAGTTCAGAATAATTTTTTCCATTAGGGAAATATCCCAACCTCACATCAGTCTGGTTGTTAAGCCTCTCAGGGGACTGGTGTTTGTATAGAAGGACACAGGATGCTCAGTCAGCAGATCAAAAGTTCCCTTTTTGCAAAATACTCCTGTTTATTGTGTTATGTTAATGTGTTCTTCTTGTGTGACTGTGCCTTACTCTTCTGGGAAAATTATTTCTATGGTCTGAATGTTTGTGTCCACCCCACTCCCCTACAATTCATGTGTTTACATCCTCACCTCCAAGGTGATGGTATTAAGAGGTGGGGTCTCTGGGAGGGGATTAGGTCACTAGGGTGGAGCCTCACAGTGGGATCAGTGCTCTTATAAAGGAGCCTAGGAAGCTCACTGGCCCTTTCCACCATGTGTTACGTAGCAGCCTGAATGGACTAAGATAGTTGTTGATAAGAAACTCCACTATCTCAGAGGGAAACGGGCCTTTGGAAAGGCTCAGATGGGTGTTATAAGAAGTGCAGTCTTTACCCAGAAGAGTTCACCTCTCCAAAGAGCCATGCAAGGGAAGGTGGGAAGGGTGGAAGGGAAGACTCCCATCTTCATTATCTCTTCAGAAGTCAGGGCCTCCTGACTTCATTATTAAGGAATATTTCTTCACTATCTTCAGAGGACAGGTCATTGTGATTGGTTCTGGGAGTCACAGTAAGACACTGAATATTCATTCACATGGTTTATGGGCTCTTCTATCTGGTAAGATGTATACATCAAATGAGAGAACCTAAGAAACAAAGGAGTTGAATATCCTGTCCAGGAATAAAGGTTTCAGATATGTGACCCACTGCACTCAGGCCTCTGTGCTGTCTCTGTGGCCGTAAGGACAATAAAGTGCCATGCATGCAGCACAGGCATTGGACATACATCAAGATACGGATGTGAATCCAGCTCCACCATATATAAGCTAGGTGATCTCGACAGTACTCAGTGTACACTAAAAGTCCTAAGTCCCCCAACCAACTGAACGGACCCCCTCTTGGCCAAGGGAGACCCCAGAGAAACCTTAGAAAACTGAGTTCCTGGCCATGATGGGATGGGAGGTCAGACACGCTCCATTATAACCCCACTCTTTAGGTGATTTAGATACAAAAACTGACTGCCATTAATGTTAAAATAGAGATCCTAAGACTGATAGAATGGACTGTTTGTTGTAATAAGATATCAAATTATAAATAAGACCTGAGGCCATGCCAGGCAGGAGTTGAGTCACACATCCTATACTTAAAGAGTAAACCATGTTCTAACTGCAACAAGGTTTTTCTTCTTCTTTAGTAGCTTAACAAGCACTGGCCTCCAGATAAGCAGTATTAAAACAACCGCAGCTCATCCACTGCCAGCTGGTGACTAACTGTCCCCTGTTCCACAAGCTATAACTACAGCTTTGATTGGACAAGAGACCAATTTCGGTAGCCCCTGAGAAGAGACTATGGACCACGGACTGGTTCTGGCTGGCTGATGGAGGCTGCCCACTGCAAGCCTTCATGTCCCTGCTTCACCTTGTGACGTGCAGGGCCTACCTATAACACATTTAAATGTTAGGTCTGCACCCCAAGGTGAGCATGGGACAGATGCAACATGCATGTTTGCTTATCATGCATGTGTGACACCCCTTTCATGAATATTCATAGCTCCTCCCATAGTCTGTTGAAGATGTATACTTGGCCAGCCCATTCAGCATAAATCCCTGTTCCACACTCCCCTCCCTCCAAGTGCCTGTTTCTGGGCTCTACCAGAGGATGAGCCTCCTAGCCTGTCAGGATGACCACCTTGTGGGCTGTAACCCTTCATAAGAAGTAAAACTCTCCTTTCAAAATTTATAAATTGTATGATTTTAAAGTTAACATCAATGAGTCAGTTTTTCCATTTGTCAAATGGGAATAAAATCTCCTTGGGCACACGGAGGATTGAAGGAGATGATGTATGTTACAAAGGTCTTCTTCATGCATCATATGTGATCCACCAATGGTAGCTTTTATTAGCATCAACCTTACCCAACACAGATTGCTGAGCATTATAAGTTAGCCTAGTGGTCTTCAAAGCTGAATGTGCAGTAGAGCAACTGGGGAGGTATTTTCAATAACCTACACCCAACCAGCTCCCTCAAGTTACTCAAATTACTGAGAATGGTACTAGGGTGTGTGTGTATATCTGTGTGTCTGTGTGTCTGTGGGTCTGTTTATATGTGTGTGTATTAAGCTTTCCAGGTGATTCTTGTATAGCTCATGTCTGGATTAGAATTCAGGACCCAGTGCGTAAAGCTGGAAACAATCTATATATGTAAATGTAGTTAAAGCCAAAGCTGCAGCAGCCATAGTCACAGACCCAACACGATCTAAGAAAACGAGGAGAGCAGAGGAGCAGAAGGAAAGAGACACAGAGTTAACACACAGTGATCATCTCAAAACCGCTCTATTTTCATGTCAACTGAAGATGTCATTTACTAAGGCCCTTCTAAGCATAATCTATAGATAACTTGCAAATCTCTCATGATTAAAAGGCTTAGCAGAAAGTGTGGACACTGCATAGCTAACACATGCAAACAATAATTAAATCACTAAAATTTAGTAAATTTAGGCTAGATAACAATTTAACCATCATTCCCACATTTCACCCTCTCAGGAAAGACTCTCTATGGGCATTCATTTGTAAAAATTGCACTCAGGCTAGATTTGCCTCCCCCCATTGGAAGAATCATACCAGAAGTGACTTCTTTTCTATCAAATTTATTAGTGTGTTCTGTGAACCAGAAACCATCTTGTGGAAGGCAGAGTAGATGACGACTGGCTGCTAGTGTGATGTTAGAAAAGCTAGGAAAGACTTTCCAGACCTCTTTTCCTGTTTTTGAATGCAGAAATTACTTTCAAGGAATTCCCACTTTGGTGCCCTGCTCTTCCATCCTGGCCGTTTCAATACTGAAATTTCCTAGGGAGCCTTGAAACAGTCTAAACTCCAGCCTCAGATATTCTGATTCAGTGCAGTCAGAGGGGGACACAGTCATTAGTATTTTTAAAGCTCCTTGGGAGATTCCAATATACAGACAAAGTTGATAACGACTGCTTCAACAAAAGCTTCAAACCCTGTTTACAAGAAAATACACATTGAGAGATTGTTTTAAGCTATTAACAGGTTCTATTAGTATGTCCAGTGGTTTCTTCTGAGAGGTATAAGATGCCTGGTTAAATTTAAATTTCTGAAAAATAACAATTATAGGACATACACCAAAAAATTACTCTATCAGAAATTCAAATTTATCTGGATGCTTTGTATTTTTGTTTACTCTATTGGACAACCCTATCCTAAGAGCCTCAGACAGAATGGAAGGAAATTTCTCGCAGAATCAGGAAAGGAAAAGGACTGTGGATATCTGTTGGTTTTGCCTGCCAACCATCCCACTGTGATTTTCCTTAAGAAACACCCGTTCCCCATTCTTGGTCTGTGGTGGACACACGACCAAGACCTGCCGAGCAGAACTGTCCATCTCCTGGGGCACAGTAATCAGCATAGGCATGGTGGACACTTTAACCAGCCGAACCAGAGACACCATTCCAGCACTTTTGCTTGACTTTGGAGGAAGAGGTACTCTTCTCCCTAAAGATAGGCTATAAACCAGGAGCTACTCGTGGTCTCCTTATTGTCATATATTAAGGGCCTTCCTGCATAAAGCCAACAAGAAAAATAGCAGAGCTGAGAAGTGAAAAGGGGCCAAGTCCTAATGACCTCTGGAGGTAAACTGGATATACACATGCAGAGGAAAGAAATTATACCCTTATCTCACACCAAATATAAAAATCAACTCAAAATGAATTAAAGATTTATACGTAAGAGCTGCAACTGTAAAACTACTAAAAGAAAACATATGGGGAAAGCTCTATGACATTGATCTGGGCAATGATTTTTTTGGATATGACCCCAAAAGCACAGACAACAACAGCAAAAATAGACAAATGGGATTGCATCAAACCAAAAACGTTCTGTGCAACAACAGAAACAATCAACAGAATGAAGAGACAACCTATGGAAAGGGAGAAAATATTTTCAACCCATACATCTGATGAGGGATTAATATTCAAAATATATAAGCAAATCAAACAACTCAATAGCAAGGAAACAAGCTGTCTGAAATTTGTATCTTGCACTTTTTGTAATGCCAATCATTTTTCCTAGCTTATAGCAATTTGAGTTAGTTTTCTGCCATTAGCCCCCAAAAGAGTCCTAAATAATACATATAATGTTATAGATTGAGAAGCTGAAATCCAAAGATAAGCTTTCACCTCCCTTTCCATGTTTTTTTTGACCCTAAGAAATGGTTCTTCCACATGCACAGTGTTTATTTCCTCTAAATTGCTTTCACTGACCCCCGCTGTTCCTAATTCAATATTTCTTCCTCTGTACCCCTCATAGCTTATACTTTGTATCGTGGTATGTCTCACACATTGTAGTTATTTATACATATAGCTTCCCCGGATGTTTTCCTTATCTTTATATTCCTAGCCAGAGTCTGGCACCTAATAGGTACTGAATCAATGTTTGTTAAATTTAATCAACTGTGTAGACAGCTATGATGATGCCTTCAAAGCAACGTTGAGCTATTCCAGAAGTAAGGAAAGGCTGTGGAGGAGAGAGCTGGCCCCGAGCACACAGAACCATTGCTGCCATCAACCATTCCTGCATTACAGAGTCAGGAGGAGGCTCTGGACTTTGTGTTTAATCTAACCTCCAAATTCACCAGATTTTGTTATAGAAAATTAATATGAGCCACATACACTATTCAATTTACATGTACATGCTAGAGTTCAGTAGCCAACAGTCATTTCCAGGTAACCTACTGAACACAAATGGAATATAAGTGAATAATTGGCTTTTTCCACCCCATAGGAAGGGTCCTTAGTTACTGAGCTCTACTATGTGAAGAAACACAAAGAAGTGTATTACACAGATGATATATGATAGGGTGGAATCTGATATTGAATGGACTGAAATGCACGATAACCCTAAAGGGGAAAAGTGTTGCTTAGAATATGTAGTTCTCCTGCTTATGTGAAGAATCAAGTCGTCCTGGATTTCCCACCACTTCATTGCAGGATCCTGAGTCCGTTTTCATAGCTGTGCCTGCAATGACAAGGATAAAAGGCAAAAATTAGTCATGCTGAAGAGTGTTGAATGATGTGATTCTTTGCTTCTCATTCAGATCCGATGTCATGAGGACACAGTCTCCTAAAAGCATGACATCTGACTTAGCGCCTCAATGTGCATCTTTGTAGACTGGCACAGAAATGTCTTTTGAACTCCCCCTTGCTTCGTTTAATTATGATGAAAATCACTCCCCCTCTAGAATTAAACTCCCTACAAGAACCGCACACTCTGCAGGGGGCATCATCCTTGGCCACTGAGAATGCCACACTGTTAAGCCCTGTGAAAGTCTGTCCTGTAACCAACCTGGCTGTTGATCTAGCAAAACTGACTGGTACTTCCTCAAGTCATCAATTAACAATAACTGAGCCTTCATCTGGCAGGGACTTCTCACTATCAGGCAAATCAGCACTTTGAAGCGATATGGGGGCACCATGGTGCTCACGTTCAGAGGGCTCCCTTTGCGTGGGCAGCCTCTCATCTCAGGGCACATTACAGGCAACGTCAGCCCTGTCTGAGGCACGTGCAGCTCCAAGATGAAAAGTCTCCACACTGCGCTTTAGAACTGCCCATCATCCATTTTCTCTGGGAGATTTGCTTGCCAGTTAGTAAAACTAACCTGAGCAGCAGTGACAGGAGTAATTACAGAGGAAGACAGCTCCTGACATAATTCTTTTAAACAAAGAAAGGGAGAGAAGTGTGGAGAAGAAAGAATGCTCCAAAGGTTTGACTTCAAATAGCATTAAAAGAGGATAATTTTAATTCCCTGCATGAGTTTATTAGCGTCCATCTCCTGGTCTAAGAGAGTTGTTGGGATAAGAGAAACTTCTAGGAGACAGCCACATTTGACTGCTGCCATTCCATACATCCTGGACAGGTCCCAGGGGACCTGAATGCCTACTGGAGGACAGCAGGTGTTTGCGAACTTCCCTTTTCTCCACAGCATCCAAGGATCGCAAGTGCCAGGAGCACGTTCAATGCCATGAAGTGCAATCTTCTACCCAATGCAGCATCTCTTGCCATTTGGTCTTGCTTTAACTTGAATATTTCCAATGATGGGGAGACCTCTGCTTTTGTTAAGGGAGCATGATCTTTTTTAAAACAGTCCGGTTTGCTGAAAAGTTCTTTGCAAGAGGCTGAATAAAATCTGTTTCCTGATAGCTTTCAAATATTGGTCCTAGTTTTACTGCCTGGAATAACATAGAACCTTCTTAGCTCCTCCTCCAAATAATCATCATTCAAGTAGAGGGTGCTGCCATGTCTTTAATGTCTCCAACTGTTGTTCCTTAAATTGGTTGTCCTTCTTTATTTAAAAATTGTTATAGATTCCAGGGGTACAACTGCAGTTTTGTTGCGGGGAAATATTGCATAGTAGGGAAGTCCAGACTTTTGATGTACTCATCACCCAAATCAATAGGTAATTTTGCATGCCTCACCCGGCTCCCAGCCTCCCACCTTTTGCAGTCTCCAATGTCTGTTATTCCATATGTCCGTATGTTTAGCTCTCACTTATGAGTGAGACAATGCGGTACTTGGGTTTCTGTTCTGACTTATTTCACTTAGGATAATGGCCCCCTTTCCATCCATGTTGCTGCCATGTTGTTGTTCAAATGGTTCTTCATCAAGCTAACTCTCCCCTTAAGTCTCTAAGATGTTACTATTACTTTTAGAAACTATGGCAAGCATCTGTAAAAAGCAAGGGAGGTTTTTCCCTGTATCTGCCCAGTCTATTTTCTTAACCCTGGGAGGATTGCCATTTGGAGTCACATGCACCTGAGGGCTTTGTGAACATTGTACAAGTATGATTAATTCCAACAAGTATTGCTATTATAAAGCACAGTGGCCAACTTGATTCCTGATTCAATACACTTTTTGAATTGGGTGTTGTGAAAGAGTTAAAAGAAAGAGCAAGAAAGACCCCATAGAACCTTGGGTTGTCACTTCTTTATGCAAATTAGCATTTACTGGGGAATAACTACTGGGAAAATAGAAACTATCTGGCCCCATGCGGGGACTTATTGGCTTTTCTTAGGAATTCTGCTGTTTCCCCAGAACAATACAAAAGTAGTCTAAGGCTGTCCAGGACACGAGGACGTGCAAGCAGGACTCCCCTGTGTAGCTCTCTCTTTTCGTGGTGCACTGCAGCACAAGTGACGCCTTACATAAGCCTGTGGGTGGCCCTCAAAGGCCCACGTGTGTTTCCCCACCGGTGACGTGCCTCAGGAGGTGCTGTGAGGCTGGGTTGCCACGCCCAGTGGGTTCAGCCCTTTAAACTGAATTAACTCATCCATGAAGTTAAAAAGCAGTCAAACTGGTGTTGACATGGTCTTTGATTCTCATCCCTCCAAAGACTAATCTGACCTGCTAGACTTCCATTGATCCCCTCCTCTTGCCAATATTGACACTGGAGGGCAAACAGCATCTCAGGAATAGATCTGTCCATTTGCCTGGGGCCCAGAGCCCCAGGTCAGTAACGTTAAAGCCCAACACACCAGCAGAGGTTAAAAGATAAACCCCCGGTGTATTGAGCTGTGTTTGTTGTTTTGACAAAGGAGACAGTTTAAGGACACAGAGGTCAGTTCATTTCCCCTGTCAGTGTCACTGTGGAAGACAGATGTTTTTGGGAGCAGCAGCCAGAGAGGCAGGAACCTTGGCGCAAGGCCAGGATGTCGTGTCCACACCAGTGATGCAGGGAGGGAACTCCCAGCACTCACGCTGCTGAGGCTGACCCAGGAGAGGCTGCGACCAGAAATGCAGAGCAACAGGGCTGCGGGCTGGGGATGGTCTCCGCAGAGCACCAGTCGGCCATTCTGAGGTTCATCCAAAGGGAAAGACCGGCCACCAGAGACGCTGTGACCGAACAGAATGGATGTCTTGGGGTTGCAGTGGTGCAAGGACCCAGGGCCTTCTCACTGATTTCTGCCATCGTTAGTGACTATTTGACAGTGCCCCTGTGAGAAATGGGCCTGGACGTAGTGCTGCCCTGTAAACTCACAGGGGCGAGTCACACCAACTGCTTCGTGAGGACGTCATTGACTTCTTCCCGTTGTAGCTTTCTGTGCTGGAGACCAGCTCTGAACACTCTCACAGTCCCAGATTAGGAGGAGAATGGGTGCAAGGCTCCCAGATAGATATTTAATACCACTTAAAAATTTCATATATATACATACACATGTATTTTACTATCATAGGAGTGTGTATATAATATGCTATATATTTATATTAGTATGTTCCAGAGTTTTGTTTTGCACTAAAATGATTCATGAATGTCATTCTCTCCCCTATTTACTATCAGTGTCTCAGGGGCAGAGACCATGTCTTCCCACCTTCGAACCCCCCCAGAGCATTCTAGGATGGTTTCCTACCCGTCGTAGGTGTTCCATCAGTGTTAGTTGATTTGTCATTTCAGTGAGATGGGCCCACTCCCGCCACTGCTCTGGGTGGTCTCCTTGTAAACCCTTCACTGCACCTAATTTCCTGTCCATTGCCTGGCTTAGCCTGTTTGTCTTCCTTATCCCATCTCTTTCATCCTCCTTTCCTAGGAGAGGGGGCAATTGTGTTCTCTCCCATATCATCCCTTCCCACAGAGAGGGAACATGGAGCTCTACCTCTTATTTCACCATTTATTCCATAACTCTTCAGGAAATTACTTAAAACATCGTCCGCTACATACTCCCCTTTGAGGGTCATCCAGTTTTATGAACAAGGAATGCAATTTGCTTACTTCCCTCCCTAAAACTTCATGCACTAGAGATTAACTGATAGCAAATTGTAGTTTTCATATGGGCTTGGCAGACTTAAAATGTTTGCATCCAAATGCATCTTTCCTGCACTAAATATTCATCACTGCACTTAGTAACCACTTTTTGCCAATTTGGTTTATTTCTCTTGTTTGTCATGACTAATAAAGAAGAAAGGCCCTACTCTGCTCTCTCTGCCAACTCCTGCACTTGTTGCCGAGGTCTAGCTAGAGGAATGCGGAGACATGCGTCCACCAAGTATTTTCTCTTAGAGTAGTAATTCACCAAAGAAGCCTTCCTCCAAGCAATTAATCTCTTAACAATACTGACAATTTACACTTTGAGCATCTGGATGATTTTGCTGTCAACATTTTGAAATGCTTAACTGATACATGTAGTGTCCTGCACTAGTAGATACTAAATAATTATTTATTGAACTAATAAGTAAAAATCCTATATTAAGGGCCCTTCACCAGGTAATCCTAGCCCCTCGGATACCCACCAGTTTGACAATGTTTCTTCTTTCTACTAGAGAGTAGAATGTCACTGTGGGTGTCTTAAAAAATAAACCTGCAATTAGTTGTTTGCTTGTTTATTAATTTGACAAATATTTAATTCCTATTCTGTGTGGCACTTAGGAGGCACACAATGAAAACATAATTTGGCAAAAGAACGAATAGAAGGGTAATGAGAGATCTAAATACCATGTTGTATAAGAGACATTTGAAAGGATAACAAGATTTTAACCCAAAAAAACAGGCTCTCAGAAGGTAATGACACCTCTCTAAAAATAATCGAAGGATTATCATGGATCCTGTCTTAATTTTAAAGTTTGACATGCTTACTATTAGAGATTTTTGCAATGAATTTGATTTTTTAAATGCTGCATAAATGTTATTTATCTTGATTGATAAACTTTTTGGCAGCCCTTGAACTTTGCCCGTGGTGTGAGTGCCCTACTGACCTCCCCTTAGTCTCAGCCGTGCGTGTGACATTGCTCTACAGGCTCAGGAATTTCCTGCCATCTCCACATGTTCAAATCATAGCATCAAAGCCCACATTAGGGTTTTGTGGGTAGGGGTGTGTTCAGACTGATAGTTGGTACTTGGATGGGGAAACCAGGTATACTCAAATCACTTCTTCATAGAGGGCTCAATAGGGAACTATTCAAAGGGAACAACAACGGATCAGATGGAAACTCAAAGTACCACTTAATTTTGAGCTTGTGGACAACCATAATGGGACACTGGTGCAGGTTCAAGCCCTAAAGGGGACCTGGTTATGGACTGAATTGTGTCCCCCCAAAAAATGCATACGCTGAAGTCTTACCCCCAGTACCTCAGAATGTGCGACTGTATTTGGAGTTAGGGTCTTTAAAGAGGTCATTATGTTAAAACTAGGTCATTAGGGTTGGCCCCAATAAAATATGACTGGTGTCCTTATAAAAGGGGAAAATTTAGACACAGACACGTACACAGGGATAACACCACGTGAAGAGACACGGGGAGAAGACGGCCATCTGCAAGCCGAGGAGAGATGCCTGGAACAGACCTTTTGCTACAGCTCTCAAAAGGAACCCACCCTGCCAACACCTTGATCTCAGACATCTAGCCTCTGGAACCAATAAAATAAATTTCTGTAATGCAAACCCCTCGGTCTGTGGAATTTTGTTATGTTATGGCAGTCTTGGCAGACTAATAAAGACTTCTCTGCTTTAAGAGCAAAGTGATACCTCACCATCATCAGTGTGAAATGAGGGTATGGCAAGCAAGATGCAGGAGGGCTGAGAAGAGGAGCCGAGTAAGCCAAACACCAGCTTCTGAGGGGCATCATCCACTGAGCCCACACATTGCTTGCTGGCAGGATTACTGGAGATGAAGAAGAGCACAATGCCCATATCAATGGAAATTCAGATATATGGAAGCAGGAAAGGAGAGAAACCACTGCATCATGCATCTGACCTAATTTAATGTTCTTGGACCTTATCCCCAAAGAAATGTGAGCCAACCCATGACCCAGGGTCTGACCACATCTGCATGCCTTCCCCTCCAAATAAGCAAAAAGATAGTGGCGGAAGGGAACATAGACTTCCTCCTCCCTAAAGCTCAGTTCAAATGATACTTCTTGGCCGGGCGCGGTGGCTCACGCCTGTAATCCTAGCACTCTGGGAGGCTGAGGCGGGTGGATCACTCAACGTCAGGAGTTCGAGACCAGCCTGAGCAAAAGCGAGACCCCATCTCTACTAAAAATAGAAAGAAATTATCTGGCCAACTAAAATATATATAGAAAAAATTAGCCGGGCATGGTGGCGCATGCCTGTAGTCCCAGCTACTCGGGAGGCTGAGGCAGTAGGATCGCTTAAGCCCAGGAGTCTGAGGTTGCTGTGAGCTAGGCTGATGCCACGGCACTCACTCTAGCCAGGGCAACAAAGCGACACTCTGTCTCAAAAAAAAAAAAAAAAAAAAAAAAGATACTTCTTGGAAAAAGCTTTAAGATCTATACTCATCTTCACTCCCCAAGTTGGAAGTGAGTTCACTATTTTCTGAACTCCCACATAACTTACCAGTTCTTTTCCTATGGAACTTAGCACTTTTTTATAACTACCATTTATTGAGTCAGGCATTAGCTGTTTGCAGAGAGTGTGTCATTCAATCTAAAAACAACCCCCTGAGTTAGGTATTCCTAACACCATTTTAATGGATCTTAAGGTTACTTATTTCAACAAACATGTATGAAGAACCTAGAATGCTTTCTAGACACATCAAGGATGCAAAGGTAAGGTAAAGTTGTCCTCATGAAGGTCTTTGCTTAATGGGGGATACATATATAAACATCAAATTAGAGTTTGATGGGTTAAGTCAATTTTTTCACAGATATTTATTGATTATACATTATTTGCTAGGCATTGTTCTAGGCACTTGAAATATATTAAAGAACAAAGCAGACAAAAATATATAATACAATATATCATAATGTAATATAACATAATATAAAAAAGTTATAGATGCAATGAGGAAAAGTGCAATGGAAGGAATCTTGAGGTGCTAGGGATGTGGGAGCTGGGCTGCAATTTTAAAGTGGGTGGTCAGGGTGGGCCTCTTTAAGGAGGTGATTTTTTTTATTTCTACAAAATTATAGGGTACATGTGAAATTTTGTTACATGTGTATAATGCGTAGTGATCAAGTCAGGATATTTAGGGTCTCCAACACCCAAGTATAATACATTTTGGTTTAACCATAATCTCCTTACTCTGCTATCGAACACTGAATGTGTTCTTTCTAACTGCATGTTTACACCCTTTCATGCACTAGTCTTCATCCTCCCCCTGCCCCACTCACCCTTCCCAGTCTCTGTTATCTGTCTTTCCACTCTCTACCTCCATGTGATTGTGTAGGTCCCACATATAAGTGAAAACATGCAATATTTGTCTTTTTGTGCCTGGTTTATTTCACGTTAAGATAATGACCTCCAGTTCTATCCATGTTGCTGCAAATGACGTGATTTCATTCTTTTTTACGGCTGAAGAGTATTGGATTGTGTATATATGCCACATTTTCCTTATCCATTCATCCACTGATAGACACTTAGGTTGATATCTTTCATATTGTGAATAGTGCTCAATAAACATGTGAGTGCAGGTGTCCCTTTGAAATATTGATTTCTTTTCCTTTGGGTAGATACCCAGGAGTGGGATTGCTGGATCGAATGGTAATCCTATTTTTAGTTTTTTGAGAAATCTCCATACTGGTTTCCATAGTGGCTATACTAATTTACATTCACATCAACAGTGTGTAAGAATTCCCTTTCCTCTGCATCCCCACCAATATCCATTATTTTTTGTCTCTTTATTAATGGCCATTCTGATGGGGGAAAGATTATAATCAGTAGCATTCCTGTACACCAATAATGATCTAGCTAAGAAAGAAATCAAGAAGGCAATCCCATTTACAAAAGCAAGAAAAAAAAATCTAGGAATAAATTTAACCTAGGAAGTGAAAGATCTTTTGCAAGGAAAACTACAAAACACTGATAAAAGAAATTGAAGATGATACAAACAAATGGAAAATCATCCCATGCTCATGGATCAGAAGAATTAATATTAAAATGACCATACTGCCAAAAGCCCACAGTATTTGCAATTGTTTATGAGATGCATGGTGGTGGGAGTTGCTCCTTAGAATTTTTGCTTTGCGAACATTTATTCCTTGATTTAACCCACCACCACGATGACCATCATCATTCACTGATTAGCCAAAAATTAGGTAAATAATTATCTTACTTATTTTTATTCACTTTTCTTAAATGTAGGTAGAACTCAGATTTATTTCCATGTTTCATATTAGAAATGTGAAATATGCCGTAGGAACTTAACCCTTGTTTATATCAACTAGCCTAAGGTAAAACCGGCTTTGTTATATGTTGTTTTGCTTAAAGTCACAGTTTCCAAGAGCCTATCACTGACATTATGAAAGGACTTGCTGGTTTTCTCAAAAACAATTGCAAATACCGTGCACTCACTGAGCACTTTCCTCCTATGTTAGTTATTGTTGTGCACCTGTATGATTTTCAGAGACTTTAGGAATTTTTGTTTGGCAATAATTTGCACTCCTTCATTCATTCACTTTCTGATGCTCTTATTTCAGTTCAGGGCCGTGGGTAGTGGGAGCCTCCAAGCAGCTCAGGGAGCAAGGTGGGGACCAGCCCTTTGAGACATTCAAATGCATCCCATGCGTCAAGCAACAACAGTCCACTCTAATGTTCTAATGTCCTCACCACCTTCAGTCACTAGACGGGAGCAGCTGGAGAAGAACACGGGCTCAGCACGAATGCTGGGCAGACCCAAGGGTGGCAGCGGGTGCCATTCATCAACCTCCTCTCAGCAGGTTCTCTTGAAGGGTGATCTGAGCGGCACATCACCATCACCAGGACTGCCAACAGAGTGAAATAATTTGACTCTTTCTTGAAAGATCACCCTGGCTGCTGGGTAGAGAACAGACTATATGAAACCAAGAACAAAAGCAAGGAAACCTGTTGTGAGGTCATGGAGATCATCCAGGTAAAACATGAAGGCAGCTTGGGATACAGCGGTGGTTCTCAAATGGAAAGGATTTTGCCCCTTAGACGACATTCGCAATGTCTGGAGACGTTGCTGGTTGTCACACCTGGGGGGGGGGGGGTGGGACGTGCTGTCATCTAGTGGGTAGAGACCAGAGATGCTGCTAAACATCATGCAATGCACAGGACAGGCTCCCACAACAAAGAAAAATTCTCCAGCCCAAAATTCCAATGATGCTTAAGTGGAGAAACCTTAGAACAAGGTAAAGGTGATATAAGTAAATGATTTTTCTCTCAGTATTTGGTGAAGGTTGAACTAACAGAATCTGCTGGTGAAGTAAATGTGAGGTATATGAGAAAAGGTAGTGTGTGTCAAGAGTCTGTAAATTTTGGCCAATACCTGGAAAGATGGTTCTAGGCTAGTTGGTTGGTTTTCTTTGTTTTTGTTTGTGATTTGTTTCTCATTTAATAGAGATGGCAAAGGCTCAGAAGTGGTTTTGGGGATGAGTACAAATCAGAATTTTGTTTTAGGTTTGTTTAGTTTGTGTGCCTATTAGACAGCCAACTGACATCAGGTAGGCGCTATGGAGATTTTGAAGTTTAAGGGAGACTGGAAATATAAATTCAGGAATCATCAGCATAGAGTTGGTATTTAAAGCCACGGGACCAAATGAGTTCACACAGGATGTAGGCTTTGTTAGAGACAAGAAGAGCTCCAGTCTGAGCACTGATGCACTTCAGCATGAAGTTGAAAGATGACAGGGATCAAGTCAGTTGGGCAAGGAGTATCCAGAGATTCAGGAGGAAAATGAAAAGAGGGTAGTGTTTGTTCTGAAAGTAAGAGGGAAAATGCTGCTGATGGCTTAAGATAAGGAGTAAGAATTGGCCACTGAACTTGGAGCTTGGACACTGGTGGACTTGACAGAGACAATGGTGGGTTCTGATGGAGCTATACCTTCCAGCCATAACTGGGCTCGCAGGAGAGGGACAGGTGAAGGCAGCTGGGCATGACAAAGGGAGGGCTCACTGAGGAGGTGGCATAGAAGAGGTGGCACAACAGGCATCAGTCCCCAAATTCACCACGTAACCCCATTTATCAAGTCCTTTCACATACATTGTCAGAAGGGACACTCACACAACTGGAGTCTGACATGATAAAAATGCCCCCAAGAAGAGTCAAGGGCCATTTACGGAGAACACCATAGAGGCTATTTTTACAATGTAAATGGTTAGATTTTCCACTTTTAAAAAATTATAATAAAATAATTGACTCTGTGATCAGCACGAAGCCCCTTCCACACATTTTCTATTCCATCAGGAGACAGGCCAGAGGTTGTGCTCCTCTTGGAAGGAAAGTTTTGCTGAGTTCATGCAGGCTTTGGGTGGCTGCACTTGGGAACTCATTAGTTTCTTCAGTTTAGAAAACTATTTTATAATATTGATGTACCTGGCTTAACAGACTGATGACTTAGAAAAGTCAACACAGAGCTTCACTTCTTTATCCCACACCCAGCCCCCCAGACATGTGCACACACGTGTGTGCACATGCACACACACATGCAAACACATACACACACGTGCACACACACATATGCACACATGCACACAGCAGCAGCCACAGTATTTTCTCTTTTGAAAGTGTTTCTTTTTTCTTTTTATTTATTGAATGTTTTGCTTGGAGTCCCAGATTTAAATCTGTGCTTCCACCTAGAAGAGTTCTCTGGACTGTCAAAATTGTATAGTCAGTGCTAAGCACCACAGCATGTTCTTGTAACTCAGAAACCCTCAAAAAATAGTAAAGAAAAAAAAAACCGCTGAAAAACCTTTCTTTTTTGTCCTGGCCACTTACAGAATATACCAAGGGCAGACAATGTTTTTTAAAAACACCGACTGGCTGGATTGAGAAACTATTAATTTAATCCGGGTATTAAATTGACTAAAAATCCTTTCTTAAAAATATCATATCCTTTGAGAACCCACAATGGCCAAAATTTTCTGTTCGTTTTGTTTTAAATCTCTCAGCCTTCACAATTAAAAATTTTAAAAACCTTCCAGCAAGAAACTTAATTTTAAGATATGATCAGTCATGGAAGTAAAACTAAATGGATTTCCCCTCTCGTCTCTGGGCGGGTTGCCAGAATTAGTCATTTTATTCAAGAACTCTTTTCACAGTGATTCCGGTTGACTTTTCCTTTTTTCAGGGATGGGAGTGTAAAGTCATAGAGGGGTTAAGATCAGGTCCTTGATTCAGACTACCCAAGTTCAAATCCTGGCTTTGCCTCTGACTGTCTTTAAGCAAGTTGACGTTAAGCACCTTGCTTAACTTCTCCATGCCTCAGCCCTTCTTCTGTTAAAAAAAGGCTACTTACAGCAACAACCTCACTGAAGTGTTGAAAGAAGTATAGGAGATAATGCTATGTGTAAAGAAATCTCTCTTTCTCTCCCTCTCTCTTCTTCTCTTTCCCTCTCTAATTTTCTACACGTGCGCATGAGTATTTGTCGACTTCTGCATGCATAAGTAACTTGGAAATAACCCTAGGACCCAGGAAGAAATGAAAAACTAAGAAACAGATAATACAGGTTCTGGTAATAGCTCTTTCCCTCAGCAATCAGGACCTTGTGTTGGTCTTTCTGTGCCTCAGTTTGCCCATTTGGAAAATGGAAAATGGTTGCTAAGTTAGGAGAGCACTTCCTCATCATCTCTTCTCCTTCAGAAACATCACAACAAGTTCATATCTGTAAGCGGGGTTGAAATGAAATTTTAAGTAGTGTGGTTGAGCCTGAATAGTAAATACAAGAATAATCTTGGTGCTAGGGAAAAAAATTCCATGTCTGAAAGATTTTTCTAAAACCCAAATTTGCATTAATTTAGTAATAGATCAACTTTCTCAGTGTATATATTTATCAAAAAACATTCTAATTACCAATTCATCACAAGGTATCTATTGAGAATTGTATATAACATTAAAAGCACACACACCCAAACAAAAGCTATTAAAATAAGGCTTCCTCAGTGTGTATCAGCGCTGTAAGAATAAAGGCATAATTTCCTAACACTTTTTCTGTATATGAAGTAGTTCAGAGACCTTACCACCATTCTGGACCTCTTGAGGTTAGGGAATCCCAAGTTGAGAGCCATTTGCCGACAAAACCCTGATTCAGTGCTGAGAAAGCAATAACAGCCTGGCCACAATTGTATAAGTAATAATGATATTACTAATCATTTACAAGAGCCCACTGGGGACTTCGGAAATAACCTCGAAGCAATTAACTAATGACCTACCTTTGATTATATCTCCAGCTTTGAAAGCAAGACGTTAGGGTTCACGTGCCAAGCTGATGCTGAGGGAGAGACAGAGCGTGGTGGCCGGCTCCCTTCCTGAACAGAGCACGTAACTCCCACCTGCTTCTTCTCCCTTCCGTGGGCACATCCAGAAGATGGTAATCTTTATAGCCTTTTAACGTTTTTATAATGTACTTTTTTATTCTCATTAAAACTATTGCTCAATGCAGAAAACCTGGAAACTCCAGAAAGACACGAAGGTAAAAAAATATTAATATTATCCATAAGTCCACCATGCTCCCCAAATTATTTTTAGCATTTTTGTGTTTGTCTCTTCAATTTTTCTACATAGAAAATGTATAATATTTTATTCAAAAAGCAGCAAAATGTTAATACTATGGTTTCAGCTTCATTTTTCAATCACAACGTATTGTGAGCATGTTACCATCACAAATGCTGTACAATTTTTAACCAATCCCCTTCTCTTGGACATTTAGGCAATTCCAAATGTTTCACTACTATACATAATACTGGGATTCTGTTATTTCACTCGTTTATTGACTCCCACTAACAGGCATCCTTTCACACAAAAGAAGTCTCATCCCACTCATGCATTTCCATCAATGAGGTAAAGCTTTAGAAGGAAAGTCAGTGTCAATGACATACACACGGTTCGAAGCGTATTGCAGATATTTCTCCCAGAATTATTGTTTTAATTTTTATTCTCTTAAAACTATATTTGAAAGTGCCATTCACAACCTTTTGGTTACCAATTTCAGTAATATTTCAAAAATGGGTATGTGACAAACACATCTCATAGTGTTTTCACTTGCATTTCTTTGATTATTAAGCAAGTTGAGCATTTTTCATATGGAAACTGGTGATTTGTATTTATCTATTATTAAATTGCAATAAAGGTCCTTTGAACATTTTTTCTAACAAGATATTATATTAACCTTTTCCTTATTGATTTTCTGATTGATTTCCTTATTGACATTTTATTTGTCATTTTACTGTAACCATCTCTGAAGGTGATAGATACGAAGCTAACTCATCTTTTTAAATATTGTGTTAAAAATGTTTTATGTACATGTACGTCACAACCGTATCACGCATGATGTGATTTATAATGCCATCTCTGTTTCTTCCTGCCTCTCTCAGCTCCTCAAGTTCATCCACATCCTCACCAGCACACCTGCAATAACCCCTGTTAGTGACCTGGTATATATATTTTAAATTTTTCTCCATTTTTTTGTAACTATATTTTGATTCATACAGATAAAGTATATACATATACAGGGTTTTGTCATTTATTATTTTATACAAATGAGAGTATATTAAACATTTTCTGCATCTTGTTTTACTCTGTCAAGGATACCTCATAAAAATCCTGCCAAGGTAATTGGTATAATTCTAACTCATTCTTTTTAATGGCTACATAAGGCTCCCTGGGGCGGATGGACCACAATTCACTCAGCTGTTCCCCTGTAACGGGCATTCACTTTGTTTCTGGTTTCTTTACAACTGCGAATGGGGCTGCAATAAACATTGCTGAGGAGCTGTGCTTACTTATGGGTGTTTTTATTTTGATAGGCTAGATTCCCAGGAAGAGTATTGCTGAGTCAAAGAGTATGTTCAATTTATTTTTATTTTAATGGATACTGCCAGATTGCTTCCTAAAACGGCTATAACAATTCATAGCTCCACTAGTAATGTATAAGAATTTCCCTATATCTGCATTAGTAATATGCATTATAGCTCTTTTCAATTTTTATAAGTCTGAAGAGCGGAAACATGCCACCGATCGCTCATGAGCTCAAATGACATACGATATTATTGAACATTTGGATTTCACGTCTCTGAATCAGCTTATTCTTTGGTCCATATTTTTCATGTCAATTTACATAATTCTTGTATACTATAGATTTTAATACTTTGTCAGCTGTCTTGCAAATAACTTTTTTCCAGGATTCACACATGTGCATGTACTTTGTTTATAAAAGTGTTTCTCAAATTCTCCTTGGCGAAGGCCTAGTACTTTAAATTTTCCAATCCATAGCAAATCAATGTTTCATAAAACACAAAATCACACACTTGGACATCATAGCAATGTCAAATTTCTGTAAAAGTTTATAAATGCTTATTCTCAGTTTCTGTTCTTGCCTAAACATGGGATGGTAGCAAACTGCAGACTGGCTTGTGTCATCATTTTTTCCAACAAAAAGTTTTCATTTTTACATAGTCAAGTATATTTCCTTCTATAGTTTTTGGACTTTCTCTCTTGCTTAAGAAGGTAGTTTAAGATTTATTTCTAAGAAAATTATATTACTGAAATTATTCCATTTCAGTCTCTAGTCCATGTAGATTGTTTTTCTTTTTTTTTTTTCTGAGATTTTTAACAATTTATTCAAATTGTAGATACTCAATTTTTTTTATTTCAGCATATTACAGGGGTACAAAAGTTTAGGTTATGTATATTGCCCTTCACCTCCCCCCCCCCCAACCAGAGTCAGAGCTTCAAGCGTGTCCATCCCCTAGACGGTGTGCATCACACTCATTTTGTATGTATACACCCATCCCCTCCTCTCCCCACATCTGCCTGACACCCAATTAATGTTATTCCTAAATGTGCTGTTAAGGCCAGGCGTGGTGGCTCACGCCTGTAATCCTAGCACTCTGGGAGGCCAAGGCGGGAGGATAGCTCAAGGTCAGGAGTTCGAGACCTAAATGTGCTCTTAGGTGATGAGCAGTGAAATCAGTTTGATGGTGAGTACGTGTGGTGCTTATTTTTCCATTCTTGGGATACTTCACTTAGTAGAATGGGTTCCAGCTCTATACAAGAAAATACAAGAGGTCCTGTATCACCATTATTTCTTATAGCTGAGTAGTACTCCATGGTATACATGTACCACATTTTATTAATCCACTCATGTATTGATGGGCACTTGGGTTGTTTCCACATCTTTGCAATTGTGAATTGTGCTGCTATAAACATTCGAATGCAGATGTCTTTTTTATAGAATGTCTTTTGTTCTTTTGGGTAGATGCCCAATAATGGGATTGCTGGATCAAATGGTACGTCTACTTGTATCTGTTTAAGGTATTTCCAGATTGTTTTTATAATTTTAACACATCTTTCTCCCTTTTTTGTCTGGATTTTTTAAGTGTGGGAGGAAGTCCAGTGCTATTTTCCTTCAGATGTTCTGCCATGTTATCATAGTCATTGTGGAAGATATTGTGATCCAGCTTACTCAGCAGCCACTCCGTTCTAGTTTGCCTTTTTATAGAGTCTGAAAGCCTAAAAGTCTTACCTTGTCAGAGCCAGTTGTACTGTAGTTACACATGAGATGTGTATACCAGCAAACTGACACAGCCAAGCAAGCCTTAGAGCAGAGAGGGTGACATGGTAAGTAGCTGCACACAGGAATATTCACTCTTAAGCAGAGTGGAGTAAATACTTTGTTCTCTTGAGATTGCTGTGAGGGGTCTCCTCAAGTTATTACATGATAATGCCAAGAAATAAGGGTAGCAGCAATGGCACTTTTGCTTGGAAAGTCTCACATATGAGTGGACCTTCTTTGTGGCTGCATAACATCCAACTATTGTTCTTTCATCTTCCTAGACAGTTTCTAAGAGCTACCTAACCTTAATAAATCCTTTTCACTTGAACTATCTATAGTGAATTCTGTCATCTGCAACCAACAGACAAAACTCATATATTAAATGATCTCATATACTGAGATACTCCACTGTATTCTCTCTTTTGTTTCCTTGATTCATTTTGAATGGATCAATATGTTCATGGCAGTAATGACTTGATTTTATCACAGTGGATTTATAGTATGCTCTGAGATGTTTATCTTTTTTTTTTGGCTCCTCATAAATTTATACTTTTGAACTTAAAGATAATCATATCACCTTAAGTCCACAGACAGTATAAGAAATAGAAACACAGACCCCAGCTGAGTAAAACAAACTTCCCTAAACCCCAACATATGAGACAAGGACTGAATGAAGAAATGAAAAATGATTCAGAAAAGCTGAGGGTAGTCAAACCAAGATCCTCACAGAATAGCACACTCATTGCCACCAGGAAGGACCTTTGACAAATTAATAAACCAAGGGCACCATATCCAGCTAAAGATCATGGGGGAGTGCTACCATCACGAAGTGTGCATAAAAGCTTGTACAAGAGGTAATTAAACTCCTAAATACCCACCCCTTCCCCACAGATTTAGACAACTATCCTTCTTCTTCCCCTTCAGGAAATGGAAACCAAATTCTCTCATGAAAATATACTTCAGAACCTTTGGACTTGGATTCACCAGACATAGAAGAGGGTACAGATGAGGTCTGAGCAGGAGTCAGCAAATCCAGAGAGTAAACATTTAGGTCATATGGTCTCCATCACAACTACTCAGTTCTGAAATTGTAGCACAAAAGCAGCCATAGACAATAGTAAAACAAATGGGTGTGGCCATGTGCCAATAAAACTTTATATATAAAAGCAGACGGTGGGCTGGATTTGGCCAATTAGTTTATAGACTCCTAGTCTAGGGTGAAACCAGGGGGGTTAAGTAAAAGTCTACATGCTGAACAGCCATCTTCCTCTGACCACACTACACTTTCTCCTAGCCCTCATCCTCCCTCCCCTGCCAAAAAAGTAAATTAGTAACAAAGTTCTTCTCTTATTCTTAGTGCCTCTTCCTATGGTGCCCCCAAGCACTTTTCCAATCTCATTTATTGGAAACTGTCCTATTAAAATTTCCTTCTTTCTTGACTCAAACTTGATGAATTCTATTTCATTAGGAAATCATCCTTTTTGGTGGGATTTTAGATGCACTGCCACAGGAGCTGGATGTAGAATTTCTGTGAACATTTCAATTTCTTCTGCATCTGTGATAATATCTCCTTTCTTATTTTTAATCTCAGATCTCTTTCCTCTCACTGTCTCTACTGGCCAGGCTCCCAAGGAGTCCACCGATATTGCTGGTCTTTTCAGTGACCCAGCATTTGAATTAGTTTATCCTTCCAGCTATTTGTTTCCATTTCAATAAATATTTGTTGAACAAATGAACGTCAGTCATCAGCAAATAGTTTACTGTTAAAGAACATCTGAGAGAAAATGAGTTGAGTGAGAAAGAACGAAGCCTCTTAAGAACATCAATAACTAAGGGTTGGAAAGGAACACACACACAAAACAAAGGAGATTGAGAAGAACAATCAGATAAGTAGGAGAAAAGCCAGGAAAGCAGAGTCTCACAGAAGCAAAGATAAAAGTGTTTCAAAAGGGAGAACCTTGTCAACAGTGCCCAGCGTTGCCCAGAGGGGATTCCTTGCCTAAGGGCTAAGCATCCCTTAACATTAGCTGTGAGTAGGTTGGGGATGACCTTTGCAAGAGCAATTTTGTGGAGTTATAGGAGATAAAGCCAGATTTCAGTGAGTAGGAGAACAAGAAAAGCACGAGAAAGGAAAGATAGCAATTACAGATAACTCTCAAAAGAGACAGTAAACCAAAGGACAGAGAGTAATTTCTACAGAGATGCAAAAGCCTTTAGCATATTTAAATAAGGTCAAGAAGCAGCCGGTGAAGGGTTGGACAGGAGACCAGAGCAGGAAACGCAGTGCAGAGCACAGACGCAGGAACTGGACTCAGGTACGAGAGGGACAGGAGCACGCCCGTTCCCTAATTACAACAAAGTGGTGAACATGTCTTTGCAGACTTGGTGAAAGGAAGTCATGGAAACCTGATGGCTTCTATTTCCTCTGTGAAGCATGTGGCAAGGTCTTTTGCTGAGAATAAGGTGGAAGTGGCAGGGTGGGAGGTATCAGAAAGTGGAGAGGCTTTGAAAGAGCCACAGTAAGTTTGGGGAGGAAGAGCTAATCTGGGACTGGAGACGGATTTTCCATCAGCATTGACAAGCTGGTTAAGGTTGGAAACCACATAGCTGTGAAGCCGCCCAGAGTAAAAGTGAAGACAAACCAGTAGATCCAGGGCTGCCTGCTCGGGGACAGTCCTGGGTGACAACTAGCGTTGCCCAGGAGACTCAGCTCTGCTAGCTTCTGCCCACCTTCTGCCCAAGCAACCCCAAATCCAGAGCCTCCTCTTCTACCTCCGTTATAGAAGAAAAAGAAATAAGCCCTGTTGGACTTACTGGGACAAACTCCCCTTCCGTCATTCAGAGCCCACACACGGGAGGGTGGAAGCGGAAGAAACTGGGTCTGTCCCCTCTCACCGACGGGCAGCGTCTGGCAGAACTACCCCAGACCTGGAAAATCTGGAGATAAGAAGGTCATGGGCTGAGATGGGTCTTTTGCCACATGAAACAGGTTCTCTTTTCTTTAATGATTTAGAAAGTATCCTTCTTGGCTTTATTTTATGCTGGTTATTACCCAAATTTTATAAAAGAAAGAAACATGTATACATGTGGACATGTATGTGGACATATATACCTGTATGTGTGTGCATGTACACTTGTATATTCCATGCAATCTGTCCTGTGCTTATATGTATCCTATGCATAAAAACTAGTTACATGCATAGGAAAAAGACTAAATAGGTATATAAAAAAAGTTAGTAGAAAGCAAAATTTTTCTTCTCCACATTTTAACCGTGAACATATATTCATTTGTAATAAGAAGAAAATCAATAAAATGTATTTTTAAAGTCATCACATTTGAACAAATATTTTCCTAACGCCAATTTCAAAAATAAAACCACATTCTAGTCTCATGCCTTCGCTTTCAGGGAGTGCTTTTCAAATATGTCTTCCACATTCCTGATTTGATTTTTGTAGAATGAATTCTACTTTGAATGAATTTTTAAATTCCATTAGAGCATGTTTACCTACCTGAAATTCTTTCCTTATCCCCTAATTTCTTTTTAATTTCTGCTTCACCTCCATCTGTTCCCTTCTCAGCTCAAATTTCTTCTTATTCATCGTTCATCTCATTTGCCCGTATTTCCTTGAGTTTTGAGAGTACCAGGCATGTGCTGGCGAATGGTGGCTTCTGTTTATTGCAGTAATACTTTTAAAACAATATTTTCTTTTCTTTTTTTCCTTTATCTTAGAGCGTCACTTCACAGGCCCTACATCGGTTTGCATTTAATTTCCCTTAAATGATGGGAGACACATCAAGAAGTACATATTCCAAAACAAGGTGTTCTCCACACTGTCTGCTTGGATGCTGTTAACGTCAGGATCTGGGATCTGAGCTCCAATCTTTAGCCACTTCAATAATCCCACGCCCTGGGAAGTTCCCTCGCGGTGGCAATGTGGTTCCTTGGTTTTTGCTGTAGCCTCTGCGCTGGGGGCCAGACCTGGTGCAGCTCGGCTTCCTTTTCACTGTTTTGGGACGACTTCCTGCTACCATGGTGAGAAGACCCTCCACTGTCATCACACTCAAGAACGTGGCAGCAGATTGACCCCTGGCCTCCAGATAAAATAGCTTCTGATTTCCTCTGGTTAATTTCCAGGGTGACCCACTCCCCCACAACCTCAGAGGAGAAATTAACTGGAAACAAAGGGTGATCCGCAGCTGCTGCTGAGCCATTTGCAGAGTGTTGGTGGCTGTGCCCTGGATCTCCCACACTGCCTCCCTTGGATCTGCCCTTCTCCCGTCCCGGGGCATCAGCCTGGCATGCTTTCTGCTCAGGAGCGGACACAATCCTCAGCGCAGTCACCGGGAGCTCAGTCTGCACAGACATCAGAGATTCCAAGGGAGGTGTTTGCCCACCTTGTGTCCTGATCCCACCTCCAGGTGAGGGCTGTGCATGGGGTCTAGCATCCCTGATTTCTGTCACTTATCAAGCCCTCTTGACCTTCTTTCATCTAAACCCACCAAAACTGTTTCTAGAAGAAACCACTTCACATTTGTAACACGTCACTCATACTCTCCTACCTTTTAGATACAATAGATGCAAGTGTCATGCCTAATTTTACTGTTTTTTAAATGCTCTGTGCCTTTAAGCTATCTTCAATAACTGAGCTGACATACACCAGTGGATAAAGTTAAATACTGTCTTTGCTAAATAAGGGGTTGGCTCCCCTTTTTATTTCACTGGAAAACCTTGCAGCTTCTGTGGCCCTGGTCTTGTCATGATTACTTTAACTTTGGGGTATGCATGATAAGCCCAGGGTATCAAACTCTCGAACTGATTTTCCATAGCTTCCATCAGGTAGCTGCCAATAATTTTTAGTACTAATAAAACCTACTGGTTGAAATGTGACATAATCAGTCATGTGGTGGTTACATTCCCTTACTCACTGTTTCAGGGGAAGAAGATGAGTTTTCCTAAATCCCACTGGCAGGAAGGGTCTATACCTAGCACTTATCTTTCACTTAGTGAAAATTTGAAAGTAAAATGTGATATATATATATATATATATATGTGTGTGTGTTTTGGATTTTTTTTTTATTATATATACTTCCCTGGTCTTTCCTCCAGTACTCAGTACTCACCTTTTTTTTTTAATGGAATATGATGCCATTGCATGTTTACAGATTTGGTCTATGATTTTGTATTATTATTGTTATAGCAACACTTAGGTATAGAAATCACTTATATTTAAGGATTATCTGATTATTATTTAATCATTTATCCTTTAAACCAAGAAAAGCCCTCTTTCAATATGAAATATTTCATCAAATAATTTCAATTTAGAGTTCCAATTGTAAACTTGGCCTTTTGTAAATCAATGAATTGTAGAGTATGAAACGGACAAGACATTGGAGATCATCTGATCAATCACATACACACTTACATTTTTTCTCTAGTACCAAATATCCACCACTCTAAGCTCCTACCACTACCAACACATGTCCTCTCATCTGAACATTGCTTATTCTAAGAAATAAAAGGACTAAGGACAAGAATATAGCGAAATGTCATTACCTTTATTCTTTTTACGATTTCCACCTTCTAGGAAAGAACATTCCCCCATAGATTTTCCTAAGATCTTTGGAAAACTACCCCCCACCCCCGATACTTCTCTCTCAAATGAATTCTGCCCATGGGGACCTTTGATAGAATGTTACACCTGCTTTGATAAATTCTCCTGGCTCTGAATTTATTTTTCACTTTTAAATAACATCTAGATTTCCCCAAAACAATGCCAGCATGGGCACAGTCACGGAGCCTCGTTAACAGTGAGAACCTTCACTTCATTGGTTGTTATCATCGTCACCTTGATTACAATTTCTCTAGATCCTGGCTTCTCACAGTGCGGTTCAAGGGCTGGCAGCACTCGCATCACCTGAGAGCATCTTAGACATGCAGAAGCTCTGTCCCCACCCCAGCGCTGTGAATCGAAATCTTCATTTTAACGAATCTCTGGTATACGCTAAAGTTTCAGAAGCGTGGCTTTAGTTTTGTACCAACACCTCTTCATTTGTTAACAGGGAATGTTCAGAAATAGTTCACGTATGTGTCATCCACCATGTGGTTCCTGCAGGACAGTTCTCCATGTGGCCCTAGACTGATCCTGCTCTCTCCGTTTCCTCGCTGTCCAGAGTAACTGTAAACCGTGCTGGGAGTGCAACATCCTGGGATAAGGAGGGACTGGCTGGAGCAGCCTGGGCTCTCTTCCAGCCCCTCCCGTGGTGCAAGTGGGGCAAAAGCAGACAAGACTCCTCCTCCCCAGGCAGCTTTCCTGAGCCTTGGGGTACCACCTCATCATGGATCCTGGGCTTCTACTATCCTTCGCTGCCTGTCTGTGAAATACAAACCCACTTCATACAACTTGTGCGTGGAGGTTCTATCTCACCAGACTCAGACAAGGTGGGAACCAGTGCATAGTGAACCTGCTTCTCAGGACCTGCCATCCCCATTCTTCTGCCCTGAAGAAATTCTTTGGTGATACACATGGCTAAGTGTGTCCCTGCCTGCCGGGGTCACCAAGGCACCTTGCCCCTTTGCCCACTGTAGGCCACCTGCTGCTGAGCAATGCGCTTGCATCTCCCTACCTGAGCGTCACACCTGCTCATACAGGTGGGTTCACCTTTATGATTCAAAGAAACACAGCAGACCCTCCGGACATCAAAGCTGCTCTGCATTCCCAGCCCAAGAAAGAAGAACACCTCTCACTCCATTTATTACATTAATGGCCAAATAATGCCATTGTATCCCCAATGTCTTACGATATTTTAGTGAAAACACCTTCCAGATTTTATTTGCATTCCACCTTCTCCCTGCAACAGAGGGAGCGTGGAGCCAAGTTAGGCTGAGGAGTTGTAGTGGGGAGCCTGTGGAATTCATTCACTCGTCCATTAACTTCTTTGTTCTTTTACCCATTCAAAAGAAATATCTGTTGAATGCCCTTTACATGTCAGGCATTGTGGTAGACAGTGGGGGTATGGCATCTTCCCTCCTGGTGAGCCCTTGGTTTTTATTGTTTTGTTTTGTTTTTTAATTTTATTGTTTTAATTTTATTTTTAATTGACAAATAATAATTGCATATATTAATGGGGTACCATGGGATGTTTTTGATATTTGTATATATTAGGGAATAATTAAATCCAGCTAATTAACATGTCCATCACTTCACATACTTATCATCTTTTATTTTGTGTTATGAGCATTTAAAAGCTGCTGTCTTAATAACTGTGAAATACACATTACATCAATATCAACTATAGTCACCATGCTGTGCAACAGATCTCAAAATAATTGGGTCAGACTTGTGTACTCAACACCCCGTGTCCTTAGCGGCTTCTCTCCCAGGAGCCTTCTCAGCCCCCAGGCAAAACTATTCCCAGCAATAGAGAAAAGGCGGAATAAACGCAGAACATTCCAGCTGTATGAAGGTCTCAATAAGAAAGTGGTTATTTCTATCTTTCTATCTCACAACATCTTTTATTAGATTCTACGTTCTTTTAGGACAGAGACCAATATTCCTCAACCAATCATCCTCTAAAGGAATATTTTTTTAAACTAAAATTTTTCAAGATAGTATGACAGCATTTCTCAAAACGTGGGCCTGGACCAGCTGAATTAGATCACATGGGATTTTTTTTTTTTTGATTCATAAAATACTTAAATCTTGTATCAGAGTCACCAGGAATGCTTGAAAGACAGATTCTTGGACCTATCCTTGTGCCTTCTAATTCTGAACTGGGGAGTATACAGGTGACTCTAAGGAGCATCCGAGGGCATTTTTATTCTGTGACATACCAAAGTCTGGCAGGGTTTTTATATCTGTACCTGGTCACAGAGAGGGAATCTGCAGACATTTTATTATAAATATGGATTATGTCACAGATTAAAGGAGAAGTTTGACAATAATTGCTCTAAACCACCTGACATGAGGATGCAGCTCGGAATGAGTTAAGACATGCGTAGAAGTCACCAAATCTCTAGGAGAGTAAAGCAAAACAGACACAGAAGTGAGCAGAAGTTGGGAACGCGGAGTCCATAAAAGTGTGGCCAACTCTAAGTGCAGGGAGCCGAGAGTCAGTATGTGAGACCCTCTAGGGTTAGTCTAAAGGCTTTAGCCGAGTACAAAGTTCAGAGGATGTTCAGAGCCTCCATGGAGTGGTGCAGACAGAGCTGCAAAGACTATGGCAGGGTGACGTGGGGTCCCCTCTGAAGGCCAATAGCTTCTACCCCATGGCTGGGCCTCTGTTTCCCTTCAAGGAGCTATGCCTGGTCTTTGCCAAAGCCCCGTCTGAGCTGAGAATGGCAGCATGAAGGGAAATGGGTAAGCCAGCGTCTCCTCTGCTCCTCCTTTGTAAAGCAAAGCAGATGGGCCAGGTGTCTCGCCAGGTCCCCGGCAGGGGCAGCACTCTGAACCTGTGGATAAGTGCCCAGCCCACTGCAAGAACCTGCGCATCCATCGAGCCAATCAATGCAGATTCAGGTGCAAAGATCCTTCTACATTTACACAAATCAGAATAATAAATGACAGCCTTCTCGGTAGAGTGGAGCAGTGAGGATGCAGCTGTTTGTAGTTCTCAGTTCTGCCCGTAGGTGCTTCTTCTAGGAAACAAATGACTGACTTCAGAGAAATAAGTGGATTTTGTGCATCTCATGAAGAGAGATGGAGAAAGTGACAGTGGCATTGCCAACTGCTGGTCATCTTTGAGAGGAAGGGACACCTCTGTGCAGGACCTTCCTCTCCTACAGACCAAACCAGCTCACGGAAGAGCCAGAGGTCTGTCTCGCAGCCCCAGCTCACCCGCGCGAATCATTTTCACTGCGTGTCTTCAGAGGCCAGATCTGGGTTCCAGGGCAGCTTTATGAGGTGCGACTATAAGGTAACGAATGGATATTTACCAAATGTTCCATAACTTACAGAAGCAAGTGTTGAAAATGCCCTTCTGTAAGTTTCTCCAGAACCTGGGGCAGATCTCAATCCCTGAATGGAATTTGAGGTTTACAAACAGGCAACAGAGAGTTGGGGCCAAGGACGGTGAATTGGGTCAATGCCCAAGCCCCATAATTGGGGTCATGAGAAGGTGAAGTTTTTCTATATATCACTTTTATGATAAATCAAAGCTAATTTAAAAAAAATCACATAATTTTCTTATGTGATTCAAATCAGCCTGGGAATTAACATGGCAGGAGGAAAGCAGGACGGCTGGTGGCAGCAGCAGTGCCACGAGGGTACACAGACGGCCGCTCCTGTGATGACACCGTGGGAAACAAGCCTAGCGAGAAATGCAGGCATTTTATTCTAAAAAGTCTTTGTAGAGTCCTGAAACGAACACCCTGCTCAGAGATATTCCACCACCGGCACCACAACTATGAGACTCCACCATCCAGAAAACCCAAGACCCTCAGTGGCACTTTGCTGCCTCAACTAGCTCAAAGCACACCTTGTCCTCTCATCGGAGGCCCCAGTACAGTCCTGAGGCACGAGGACTGTTCTCAGTAGACTCTCGGGGCAGGAAAATGGATATTAATGACCAGAAAGAGGACTAGACATGCCAACAGCCTCCTTCCCGGGCCCCTGATGCTGGTCCTGCCTGCCCTGCACACGATCCCACAGTGCTGTCAGAGAGCCTCTCACACAGCCAAGTCACTCCCTTCAGTCACAGGTGCAAAGTTTGTAAAGGACTTATCTCTTCTCCAGGGGAAACGTGAGCCCACTGACCTGGTACACAAGACTCTTCCTCAACGCCTCCTCTGTCTAACCTGGCCACCTGCTGCCCCTCCACACCGTGGGCATGAGCTGTTCTGAACTACCTGCACTTTCCTCATGAACCTGCTCTTCTTTTTGCATCAATAACGTTGCATGGAGTATTCTTGCCCTCTACCCTAGAGATATCTGAGACAATGGTCGTCTCATTACTAGTCCTGTGGACAAGACGGGAGGAAATTGAATGATTTGTCAGGATCAGTTTGGGGGCACTGCTGGTGCTCAGATGCTATTGGATAGACGTTGTCCTCATCTGATTTCAGCCTGAATTCACTGCTCAGACCTGTCACGCAACGGCTGCCATTCTGCCAGCTGTCTCTACAGGGAGCCTGGGGACTTACAAACCAAGTTTGGGCGCAATTTCTAAATCCAAGCAGATCCCTGTGGACAATTCTCCTGGACACATTCACCTGGACAACCGCCAAGATAGTGAATTGTGTTGATTGCACTAACCTTGGGGATCCTAAGACTGGTTGTACATTAAAATCAGTTCAGGAAGTTTTTTAAAAATGTTAATCTAATGAGTTAGACTCTGAAGCTTAGTCTGAGCATCTCTTACTTTTTCAAAACTCCGAAGGAAATTCTAACATATATCCTGTGAAGAGCCACTGTACCATTCCCTCAACTTCCCTCTGTCCTGGCTCCTTTACTCACTGTTTCATGGCCCCAACACCTCTCATATGCCTCGATCTCTATGGCAGAGCCTAGCTCACCCATCCCAAGTATCCAGTGGAAATGGAGCTACAGATTGAATGGGGTTTCAATCCTACACAAGGGGTAGTATTGTAGGCTCTGGAAACACCATTTGTTCACATGCAGTAAGGCGTATTACCTGGTTTTACACTACCTGGTTGTTTTTTTTCCCATACCTGTGTGATTCCCTTTGGAAGGAATTGGGCCTGACTCAAAAGAAAACCTAATTAGACAGACACTAGGTCAGGTCCCAGGAAACTAAGGCAGCGGGGCTACTGGGGTTGTTACTTAGAGTGGCTAGACACAGATTCAAGATTGAGATCAAAAGACCTAAGGGAGGATTCTAGAGAGATAGAGTGACTGTATTAGATCCAAACAATGGGTGTAAAAGGGGGAGAGAGAGAGAGAGAGAATTATTGAGAAAGAGAAGATTGAGGGCAGGTGGGTGGCTGCACAAGCTGGGTGTTGAAGGGTGGAGATTGGCTGGGAAGAGGCTCAAGAGAACTTTTTAGGGTAATGTAAATATTCTAGGTCTGGATTATGGTTATGCAGGTGCATTCATTTGTCAAAGCTCACCAAATTGGGTGCATTTTATAGTATGTCTATTAATCATGAGTAAACGTGATTAAATTTTTTGTTAGGGAGGGAGAAATAGGTGAAGAAATTTGGAATAGGTGAGAAGGTCCGAAGTCTGGTCAAGAACTGCGCTTGAGGTACCCCGAGTACCGTCTCACCGGGAGTCTTTGGCCGTGTGGACCACTGGTGAGAGTCAGAGGCCCAGGCGAGACCCAGCCGGGTGCCCCTCAGTGTGTCACAGCATCAGAAAGTCACGTCTGAGAGATGGATCACTGTCCTGAAATATATTCCACAGAACACCAATTTCATGGCTTCTCCCTAAATAAAAATAATCTGAAATCAAATAAATCTTGGAAATGTTCATATGTTATCCACCTTTTGGATGATCACAAGATATATGAGACCAGCACTGTTCAACAAAATTATGTGAGTTCCATTAGTACTTTAAAATTTTTGAGTTAATTTATGTTTAATAAAATACTTTGTTAAACTCAATGTATCAGGAATATTAGCATATTGACATTGTAACATGTAATAAACATTAAAATTATTGATGAAATATTTTATATATTTTTTAAATTAAACCTTCAAAATCCAGTGTTTATACTTATAAACTTCTAAACCTACCGTATTAGTCTGGGTTCCTCAGAGGAATAGAATCAACAGGAGATATATACACATATATGTGTGTGTGTATTACATACATATTAATATACATGTACACAGACAGAGGAATTGGCTCACATGATTATGAGGGCTGAGAAGTCCCAACACCTGCAGCCGGCAAGCAGGAGACCCAGGACAGCCTGTGGCACAGTCCTAGCCTGAGTCTAAGTCCCAAGGCAGAAGACCAATGTCCCACCTTGACAGCACTTGGGCAGAGAAAGAAAATTCTTTCTTAGCCTTCTGTTCTATCCAGGCTTTCAATAGCTTGGACGAGGCTCACCCCCATTACGGAGGGCAATGTGCTTTGCTCAGCCTACAGATTCAAACATTAATTTCGTCCAGAAACACGGTCACGGACACACACAAAATAATGTTCAACCAAATGTGCTGGCATGCCATGGTCCAGTCAAGTTGACACATAAAGTGAACCATGGCACTTACGCACCTTTACACTTACAGTCCATCTCAGTACAGACCAGCCACACTTCACGTGCTACGCAGCCACGTAGCTAGAGGCTGCTACGTTGAAAGTGCAATACCGGAATAGCAAAGGTTTTGAGAAGCCTTACGGTAAAGATATTTCTTTAACATTGTTTAACCCAGTGTGGCCAAAATTTGACTACAGCCTCCTTTTTCCATTTTTATTTACTTACTTATGCCAGTTTCATCAATTAGCATCTTGTTCTGTAGGAACATGCTTTAGAGAGATCAGCCTAGTTCAGAACCCATAAAGTGAGGATCCAAACATTAGATATAACCTACAGACAGGTTTGAGTTGTTGGGTGTTTTTGTTTGTTTGTTTGTTTGTTTGTTTGTTTTGGAGTAATATTTTCTGTTTGTTTTTGAGTAATTTAGGCCAGCTTTTTAAAGTTGAGAGATTTCACATAAAAATCTGGGATTCCAATTTGAAAGTGGAAACGCCTGATCTCGCGGAGGCCGCACTCCCTCCTGGCGCAGCAGCCAAAGCCCAGTGCCCGCTGCCCTCCTGCCACGGGCTGGGGCCGGAGCGGGTCAGAGGCACACGGGGCTTGTGCAGAACCGCCCACACCAGGGCCCTGAAGCCCTCACGTCCCCCCACACCTGGCACCTTCTCCTCCAGAGTTACCTGCTTGCGCTGCTACCAACTGAGCATGCGTCCCCGATCGTGCTCAGGCAGCTCACTTCTCACATAAATAACCTTAGGCCCAGAGAGTCCGAGGCCACACACCTGAAATCATTCCACGAGTTAGTGGCAGAGCAAGAACACCCCACATTTCTGCCCACCAGTCCCGCGTGCTGCCCGATGCTGCCACCGACGTTCTTTCATCCGTTCCTGTGTCTTCTCCCTCTGCGCCCCGCGAGACGCTCGGGGTCTGGGAGCCGCAGACGGGCCCCCGCTCCGCCGTGGCCTGATGCCCCTCGGGTCGAAGCGATCCCCTGGGCCTGACACTGCTTGGTCCTGCGCTCGTCGCTAATGAGATGCTGACTTGAAACAAATCGAGGGATGAGAGAACCTTTGAGGGGGTCAGCATCCCACTGTGGTCCTGGAGACAGTCCCAAATTCCTTAGATAATCACTCAGTCTTCTTGTTTGGACTTAATCAAAACATCGTGTCGGCTGCGGAGAGCGAGCGCGCGGGCTCCGAGCAGGGTCCCGGCGCGGCGGCCGGAGAGCGCGCGGCGGGGCAGGATGCCAGGAAGGCCCCCAGAGGGAAAGGCGCTCCTCCCCGCCAGGCAGATCTCCTGCGGCCGATTCTTATCTCCGGGCCAAGGCCAATAACATTTTTTTTCTTTATAACAACAGTTAATTTCCCCAGGGAGTTTCAGCTACTTTTAATAAGGGAAAATTTGCCCAAGAATGTGAGTGTGCCTGTGCGTGCCTGTGCGTGCGTGTGAGAGAGAGAATGTGTGGGTGCTTTCCTACCTGCTTCAGTGTGAAATTTGGCAACCTTGAACACGGAAGGCTTCTTTCCTACATCCCTTGTGACTCCTGCTTTGTGGAGAGGTAGGGCGTGACCCGCAGAACAGAATAAGGAGTCAGAAGTTTTTAAAAAGGAGCACTCACAGCTGGCCTCAGTGGCCTGGGAGGACAAAGAGAAAACGGCAAGAGCGGTTAACCTCCAGTGGCCCTTTCTCCAGTTACCCGATGGACTCGATAGCCCCCCTGTGCTCGGAGCTAAATCCAGAGATTAAACAAAGGAGACCCCATCCCTGAGATCACAATGTTTTTAAATGGAGACTTTTGGAGCTTTCCAAGAAGAGTCCTTATTTCCTCAACTTCTCGTTGTGACCCAAATCATGAGCAAAGAGGGGCTCAGTGACCCGGTGGAGGAAGCACCGCAGAGGGAAGTACCCTGGACGTCCTAGGATCGCTTTCTGACTCGGGTGCCCTTTCTCGGCCGTAGTTAAGCACATAAGTACTTGCGAAGGCAGCACAAGTTTGAGAAGAACCGTGTTTCCTCTCTGCACGGCATCCCGGGCAGTTTCGCACTTAGGAGTTATGTTTGCCCAACTTCCCCAGCAAGCAAAGCTCAAAGCAGGGGCTCATGTCCCCTACTTAAGTCGGAAGCACTACACGACAGCAGGAGCAGGAATGAGGACAAGGGGGAGGGCGGTGGGGGCCGAGGAAGGGCCCATATGAGGTGTGTCACTGAGGGGCCATTGGCTGGGTCAAGTGAGACTTGGGACCAAGGGCTCTTTTCTCGTAGGCAGGTCTCAGAGGAGGCTGTGCAAGCAACTGCTTCTTAGAACACTTTAACAGGCAGCAAGGATTTTCCCTGTTATCTCAGTTTTAGCAGAGGCCCCAAGGCAAGGAGAGCAAGACCCACCCCCCATTTTATAGTGAGGTGCTAGACCATCTACACAAACAGTGGCCCCAAATTACCCCATTATGCCAGAAGTACCCCACTACCCTCCTCAAGGTAAGTAATGGGAGGCTTGGAGATTGGTTAAGGAGAAAAATTAGAATATAAATATTTCTTTAGAAAAGATAATGTTTTCTCTCCTACCCAAGGGGTAAAGCAGTGAGTGTTCCTCCTATCCCTTTATCCACATTCTGCAGGAGAATAACTCATTCACTTGACTTTTCCTCGTAGAATTTAGGGATGCAGGGACCGGTACCTATCTCACACCTGAGAAAGAATTAGCAGGAGGGCCCAGGGAGGCCAGGACAGCGAGGAGCGCTGCGTCGGGAGTGGTCTGCGACTCCGAGCGTGAGGAAAGGATGCACACATGCTGCCGTGAGTCACACCAGAACCTTCTGGAAGGGCCTAAGCCATGAGTTATTGTGACATGGACCCTACCTAAGAAACCCAGAGGAGTAGGGCGACCCCAGTGGAGGGAAGGACCAGCAAAAGCTGGGGGACGAGGGAGTCACACGTGGCTGGTAAATGAAGTGTCACCTCGTCAGTGGGACTGGGAGCAGCAGAGCTCAGCATGGGGACGGGGGTGGCGGGGGGGGGGGTCGCTATTAAACCCAAAAACACATATAACAGAGAAAGATGCCAAAATGTTCACTGTGACACAGCCACAGTGTAGCAGTGCCGGGCAAAGCAGCACCACCCACTTGACACTGCACTCTGCTCGGAGCTGCCTCTGCCCTCAGCCAGCGACTGGGAGAGCAGGATGGAGAGGACACGAGGAAGCCGCCCGGGCCGGGCTCCGGCAGGGAGGGGAGAACTTGTGAATTGAGTAAAGCCCAGAGTTCTGACATCAGGCTGGCCTGAGTCATGTTATCATTGCTACGCAAAGAAAGGAACCAGAAAACCTCTGGGAACTTTCTGGGATTTCATCCTGAAGCAGAGAAAAATACACGAACACAATGGGTTGGAAGGGGTAGTGGCGAGGAAGGTGGAAGGTGGTCTCAGTGCACCCCACAGGGCAGCAGGACAGTGGGACTGTGTTTGTGGGCGTCCCTCAGAAATACTATGTACCTTATCCTGTTAAGTAGATGCCAAGACAGAACCTAGATGTCATATAATCCCATCAATATAAAAATTAATGCGTTACATCACAGGAAAGTCCCTGGACATGTGAAGTATCCGTTGACAATCCCCACCCTGCCCCTTCCAACTCTCTGCTGGCTTCCCCCCAATCCACCTGGCAAATAAACTTTGCCAACAGCAAAGATGTCAAAAGTGAATTTCTAGGTCATAAAATGCCTATTCTTGACTGTAAGACTAAAATCTTTAGAGAATAGATAGATGAGAATCAAATAGCACCAAGTTTAAAAAAAAAAAATGAACTTCAATTTCAGAGGCTGGAAAAGCAAAGAGACAACAGTCATAAGCCAGATAGAGCTTGATGCAAGCCCAGGGCTGGGGGAGAAGCAGGGAGAAGAGAGACCCACGTCAAGTTTGGGGACGTCTATACGAGGCAGGGAAGGGCGACATGCTGGCTCCCAGCTGTTATTGGAAAGTGGCAGCCCTGGGGACAAAAAAATAAATAAATAAATGAAAAAAGTAGATGGTATCTTGAAGTACGAGAGATTTTAAATGGACCCGAGATTTTCCATGGGCCTGGGAATGCTATGAGCAGGAGTGAGAAGCAGGAGGCAGCTGAGTGGTTGCCCTGACCAGCCCCTGGAAGCCTCCTGGTGAAATGAAAGGAAACACATCAAAGTGAAATGCTGGGCTGTCTGCCAGCTGTGAGGCTGGGCAGCTGCACCCGTGTCAGAGCGTCCACTCCAAATCCCTGCACTGCCATGGAGTGAGCCACCCCCCAGTGCCACCCATGGGTCCCTCCTGTGCCAAGTGGGGAGAAAACTCACAAGGAGGAAGACTTAAAAGAGGCCTTCAAACAGGACATCTCTCCTCCCAGACTCCGACACCTGGCTGAGGTTGTTGCTTTATAATCAGCAACAGCAGAGACAAGGGAAAGAAACTCGGATGAAGAGCTTTCAACAGGTTGAGTTAGGAATCACTGGATTGGAAGCTCAGAATGGACTGAACTGCAGACAGCGGGTAGCAGATCAGAGCAGACACAGACCAAAATAATAGAAACAAGCTCTACATTCTGCAGGCTGCGGCTTACGGGCTCGTAACTGTGAAATGACACATCTTCTGGGGAACACAAAGTCTTGCTTTTTCCTTTTCTCTGGTGATGGAGAGGAGGAACCAGAGTGGGATGGAATAGACAGATCCTGGCCTCTTTCATAGGATTTTCTTCTTTTTCCTTCCTTGAACACAACAGGAAAGAGACAAAAGGCAGACTAAGCTACTTAAAATGTATTTCTTTGTGATTTTGGTTATGTTTTCCATTTGAATAAAAATGTCTCTACCCCATTCCCTTCTTTTACATAACTTTCTATATAAAAGAGCTTGCACTGATTTGTTTAAAGGTTATACATCAACCCCCCTTATATTTCTAACAGTTTAAGAAGTCCCTGGCAGAACCCCGATCTACAAGGGGCCATGCTTTTCTGAATATGTAAGAGAAATAAAACCATTTACAAATAAAAATATGCACCGGCAGTCTTCCTTCTTTATGAAATTGCAGGGCTGTCAGTCCCAGCTCCCTCTTATTTAAGTGAATATTTGGACTACACCAATAAGAAAATGAAGCGCCTTGACAGTTCCTCCAGGTTAATGGTGCAGAACCACCTGTATTTAACATTCCGCCTTCTACTCCATTAACACTTCTAACTGGGTTTTCTTTATCTGCCAGGGAGAAATGGAATGAAAATCAATATCCTACCCAAAAGCATTGATGAGATTTTATTCTTTCTCAAGTCTCAAAGGAATGTCAGATCCCTTTATGGCAAGACTTTCCCTTAACAAATTGCAGGTTGCCACCGTATAAAGCAATGTTGTATGAAATCAAGAGTTGAAATGGTTGCCACCTCATTATTTATTTTCCATCCTGCAACATATATTTCATGTTTGCATTAGTGCATTCAGATGCCAAGGAGATAAGTACTTTAACAATCGAAAGACAGAAGTCTATGGAGGCGCTTGTTAAGAGCTTCAATACATTTCCTTATGTTGTAAATTTCAGCTTTCATATCTTTCCAAGAAATTCCTCCCACTCTCTTGGCATTGAATGAACTTGCCAGGAGGCCTGTTCTCCATCCCCTCCACTCGCTCCCCCCAGCTCTGGCCCAGCCTCCCTGAAGCACAAGCTGCACGGTAGGACTCCCCCTCGAGCTGCTAACACACTGCAAGCCTTGCCTGCTCACGCCCAGAGAAATGGGTCAGAACTGCAGTACCTGTCCATGGCCTGTTAGGCACCAGGCTCCCCAGCAGGAAGTGAGTGGCGGGCAAGCCAGCCCGTATTTACAACCGCTCCCCATTGCTCGCATACGGCCTGAGCTCCGCCTCCCGTCAGATCAGCACCGCATTAGATTCTGTATTATGGTGAGTTGTATAATTATTTCATTATATGTTACAATGTAAAAATAATAGAAATAAAGTGCACAATAAATGCAATGCACTTGAATCATCCCCAAACCACCCCCCACTACAACCCCTAGTCTGTGCAATTGTCTTGCATGAAACCAGTCCCTGGCACCAAAAAGGCTGGGGACAGCTGGGTCAGAACACGACTGCTTCTCCTACAGGAACGAGGTGTTGGCTCCTATGTGGCTACACTGGATCAGGCTGATTTCCTGCCTCTCAGTTGAAAATGTGTTTGCCTAGGCCCTTCTAGGCCTCCATGGCAGTTCACCCTTCAGCTACCCTTTGGATCTCAGCTTTGACTTCCCTGAGTTGCATTAGCTACCCACTGTCTTATTCCTGCCCATTACCCACCTGACTGGTGATATTTGCAGAACTCCCCCCAACCCCCACCCCCTCCTAGAGATGCTACAGGACCTAGCCAGTCGCTCCATCCATTACACCCTCCCCGTTTAAAGCCAGAACACCAGGGGCGTGCGCCCTATGTGTTTTGTTTTGTTTTAGAGATGGGCTCTCGCTCTGTCTCCCAGGCTGGAGTGCAGTGACCTGATCATAGCTCATTGCAGCCTTCAACTCCTGGGCTCAAGTGATCCTCCTACCTCAGCCTCTGAGTAGCTGGGACTGCAGGTACGCGTCACTGTGTGCTTTGAGTGTGCACTTTATGTGATAGAGCAATGGTCAGCAAATATTTCATATAAAGGCCAGAGAGTGAATATCCTACAGGCCGTGCTGTCTCTGTCGTAACAACTCGGTTCTGCCCCCTGAGTGTGAAAGCAGCACTAGACAACATGTAAACAAATGAGCTTGGCTGTGTTCCAGTTCAACTTTACATATGGACAACTGAAATGTGAACTTCGTCTAAACTGCACATGTCACAAAACGTTATTCTTCTTTTGATTTTTATTTTGAAAAAAAAAAAACATTTATTTAAAAATGGAAAAAGCAATCCTTAGCTTGTGGGCTGTATGAAAACAGGTAGTGGGCTGGGTGGGTTCAGCCCAGGAGATTTCGTTTGCTAACTTGGAGATTTCCAGTACGCTGCTTCTCTTGCTGGCAGAGCGGGCAGGCACAAAGTATTTACTTTGTAAATAATTTTTAAAAAAATGTATGAAGAAAGGAATGATGGAATGAAGGACTGAGTGATAGAATGAAAGGGTGAATGAAGAATGAAGGAAAGAGATGCCTATGAAAAAAATTTGAACCCAAGGAACTCTGAACATGTCTTTGATCATTTTCCTTTTTAATTGTAGTCTCAAATTCCCTCTCTGGACTCTCCTGTAGCCAACCTTCGTCCCTGGGCCCCATTTGCTATTAATAATCCCACGAATGTTTATTGAACACCCCGGCCTGGTGTCGGGCACTGAGGATAAGACGAGGGACAGGCCAGGCCTCAACCTCAGGGAGCTCAAGCCCCAGAAGGGACACTAATAAATGAACAAGGAATTGTATTACTATGTCAGGTGCCTATGACATAGTTCAGGGGACTCTGGAATCATACAGGATGTCACCAGAGTCCAGACGGAATCGGGCTTCAAAAAAGGCGAGGGAGGTCCCTGCCTTCCTGTTGGACAAAGCCCATAAGGCAGGAGGTGAATTCCGGGACAGGGTGGAGCCCAAATGACATGTTATACACTGAATTTTGGTGTTTCCCCATGTTGAAACCGTAACCCTCGGTGTGATGGTATCACGAGGCGGGGCCTTTGGTAGGGCATTGGGTCGTGAGGGTGGAGCCCCCATTAATGGGATTAACACCCTTATAAAAATGTACCGGAGAGGTGACTTTTCTCTCACCATGTAAGGATATAAGTAAAAAGCAGCAATATACAAACCAGGATGAGCACCCTCACTAGACTTTGGATCTGCCTTGATCTTGAACTTCCTAGCCTCCAGAACTGTGAGAAATAAACGTTTGTTGTTTAAGCCACCCAGTCTATGGTATCCAGTTATAGCAGCCTGAACTGACTGGACAGGGTTCATCTAAGGTTCAAAACACCTCTCTGAAGTTCTCTTAGAGGCCCTTTAATCATTAATTTGCATGTTTGTTGGTTATAAATCCCAAGAAAAATTTGAGATAAATTTCAATCTTAAAACACATGTAAAATATTTTCTTCAAACAAAGAAAAATCAAGCCCCGGCTGCCATGTGTTTTAATGAAAGATGCAGAAAGCTTCTCAAAATGGATATTTCTTCCATGGCTCTTAGATAAAAGCTAGGGAAATAGCATTAAATCTTAACAGAGTGGAAGCGTTTCTGAAGGGGACTGAGATAATATGGACCAGACACATGGCTTTCTGCAGAGCTAACTCAATACCAGGCCTGAGCTCAAAGAATGTAGATGAATGGATGTTTAACATGAATCCTCGTCAGTCTCCTACACACATCAAGTCTGCAGCCGACTTCTGGCAAGTGCTGAATTGTAGGAGATTCATGATGGGTTTTCTGATGAGTTCCTGAAGGGTCAGCGGATCCTGCTTTAATCATTGAAAAGGCGAAGGCACTACTCGGGAGGCTGAGGCAGTAGGATTGCTTAAGCCCAGGAGTTGGAGGTTGCTGTGAGCTAGGCTGATGCCACGGCACTCACTCTAGCCCGGGCAACAAAGCAAGACTCTGTCTCAAAAAAAAAAAAAAAAAAAAGGAAAGGCGAAGTCAGCCTTCCGAGGAGGTGGAAAGAGCCCTACAAAGCATGATGGGAGGGACAAGAAAGTCCACTAGCCCCAAACATGTGCATGCGTCCAGGTGCCACGTGGCTGTGAGCCCTCCATTAGAACAAGCCTCTGTCACTGCCCCTGCTCAGCTTGCTGCAGGAACTCCCCACGAGCTTCCAGATAAAACCCACACCCCGTGGAGTAATATAAAGGGATCTTCATAGAAGAAAATTAAATTAGATCTCTACCTCATGCTTTCAGCCAAAATAATTTCCAGATGGGTTGAAGAGTTAAATATAAGAAATAAAACCTAAAAGAACATATATATGTGTGTGTATATATATATGTATATGTATATATGAGTAAGCATTCTCTGATCTAGGGATTGCAAAGATTTACCAAACATGTAAGTGAAAAGGACAAGATGGATAGATTGGGCCATATAAAAATTATAAAGGTCTATATATCACAGAAATGAAGCCAATGAAATCAAAAGGCAAGTGGTAAACAGGAGAAAATATTTTACTGCACGATGAAAGGTTAATGTCATTAAAATGTGAGCAGCTCTCTAGAAAGAAATGAGAGAGAAAAAACATGGACCAAAACAATGGGTCTAAGCCATGAACAAAAGAAGAAATAGGATTTTTTTTATTTATTCAACAAATATTTATGCAAACTCTATGCCAGACCTCGAGTCCGTCAACATGAAAAGGTGTTGCAGGCATTGGTCTGGCACACGGTGCCCAGCTTGTGGCCGTGGAGGCTGCCTGGGGCTCTGCCTGAGTCACTCTCTAGAAATTTCTTCCGGCAAAGGTAGTTGCCTCTCCCAAGGTGTGTCCCTCCCGTGGGCGAGTCTGCACGCCATGACTGGCCCACGGAGGGTTAACTCTGAAGGGGACCCCTGCTCACAGACCTCTGCTCTGCCCATCCTGTGGGCCCACTCTTTCAGGTGGCGTCTGCGAGATTGCCAAGATTGTCACCTAACAGACACTCTGCAGCCAACCTATCTCCGGTCTGTTTCCAGACATCCCGGTGTGAGACGGGTGTTCAGCTTACCCAGCATTCAAACACAAAGAGAAACAATGACATGCCCTGGACCTATCAAGTTAAAAAATATACTTTTTGGCTGGGCAAGGTGGCTCATGCCTGTAATCCTAGCACTTTAGGAGGCCGAGGTGGGAGGATTGCTTAAAACCTCCGTCTCTACAAAACAATAGAAAAATTAGCCAGTCGTGGCGGCGTGTGCCTGTAGTCCCAGCTACTTAGACACTGAGGTAGGGGGATCGCTTGAACCTAGGAGTTTGAGGCTGCTGTGAACTATGATGATGCCACTGCACTCCAGCCCGGGTGACAGAGTGAGACCCTGTGTCAAAATAATAAATAAATAAATAAGAATAAAAACTTTTTTTTAATGACAATACCCAGTATTTCTAGAGGAAATGGGTGCTCTCATATCAGCCTAAAGGGATGCAAATTGGTGTTGCTTTTCTAAAGGACACTTCAGCAGCAAGTGTCAAACTCTTAAGAATACACAGAACCTCTGATCCTTCTATTAATAATTCCAAAGACTTCCTCTTCTGGACACATTTACCAGTAAGGTGACTTCCATTTTAGACATGCTGAGTTTGAGGGAACACATCTAGCAAGAATCTAAATGTCCATCTACAGAGGAATTATTTAATAAATTATGACACATACCTACTACCAGCCATTCTAAATCATTTTATAGGATTTTAATGACATGGGAAAATATTCACAAGGCTATAATCTTAACAGATGGTTAACAAAAATCGCAGGTATAGTATGAGCTCAGTTTTTATAATTTACATGGAGGGGGACCTTAAACTTTCATTTAAAATGGGGTCACAAACCAGGACCTAAGAGATAAGTTCATGTACATTGTACTTGGCTGAAGCAAAATTTAAAATTTGAAGCCATGCAGGGTGGCATGCACCTGTAGTCCCAGCTGTTCGGGAGGCTGAGGCACAAGGATCACTTGAGCCCAGGAGTTTGGAGCTGCAGTGAGCTATGATCAGGCCACTGCACACAGGCTGGAGTGACAGAGCAATACCCTGTCTCAAAAAAAATTTTTTTTTTAATAATTTACAAGTTTTGGTTGGTCAGTGGGAGGACAGATGTATACTCTGCCTTGTACCATAGTCCCCACTACTCTCTATTGCCTGTTTTTCTTCTCTTAATTATTGAAGGTGTTGAGTTTGTGATTCTGATTTAAAAGCTACAAGCAAAAGAAGGAAAGCAACTCAGAGGAAAATGGCTTTTGTTTTGTCAGCAAAACACTTTAATGAGCTGTTGCAGTTGTGGAAAGATAGCCTGCAAAGGCAGGTTAATTTTTTAACTTGGGCAGGTAGATAGATGTTGCTGCCTCTTGCTGCAATGGGGGCAGTGAGGGAGAAAGTGATTTCCAGGGGGAGATGGGGACTTCAGTGGAGAACACATTGAGCCCAAGGTGTTTGCAGGATAGTCAACGAAAGATATCCCAGGAGAAGCAGGATCCCTGGGCCTGCAAGTCTGTATGGAGATGGTCACAGGAGCCTTCAGCATGAGTGAAATCAATACACGTGTATGATGTTAGCAGACGGCAGAGCATCAAACCCTGAGAAAAGGATATATTTTGATTCTCGGGTTCCTTGAGGAAGAGAAGCTTACAAAACTAGTGACCACTTCGTCCTCCTCAAAGGACCCTCTTCCTGAGGTTTCATAGACACAGTCCTCTTCTGATTTCTCTTCTTGGGCAGTAAAAGAGGAGACCGTAAGGGCCAGGAAAACCAGGAAAGTCTCAAGGAGGTGAATAAAAAAAGAATGTTTCAAAACGGAAGTTATGACCAACTGTAACAAACGGTGCAGAAAAGGTAAGGGAGGTAAGGATTCAAGATTTAGCGATAATACCGTTTTTACAACATTAAGGAGTTTTGGGGGAGTAAAAAATGTCAGAGAGTTGAGGAAAGAGTGGGAGGTGAGGAAGAGGTGACAGCAGGTGATGACAATGGCTTCAAGACATAATCAGGAATCACACTGGATAAATCTTGCAGGAGCACGTTCAGTCATCAGCGTGTGGGCGTGCGTGCTCTCTGTAGTGGCCACGAGCAGGGGTCGGCAAACGTTTTCTGTCAAGGGCTGGTAGTGAGTATGTTAGGCTTTGTGGGCCACACGATCTGTGCCGCCACTATTTATCTCTGCCACTGTAGGGTTTTACAATACACCATTTTATGCTCTCTTGTGCATCTCTTTGGAACAGTGGTTCTAGAAACTTCAGCTTGTATCAAAATCACTTGAATAGCTTGTTACAATAGATTGCTGGGCCCCACTCCAGGGCTTTCTGATCCAGTAGGTCCTGGGTGGGGGCCTGAGAATTTGCATCTCTAACACGTTCCCAAAGGATGCCGGTGCCGCTGGTCCAGGGCCACACTTGGACAACCACTGCTCTGTGTTTCAGTGATGCGTGTCAGTGCTCTCGTTAAGACCCAAGTCATTTGTGGAAAAGACCATGTTTTCTGTTTCTTTTAAGATTAGCCCCACCCTCTCAAGCAACTTCATACAGCTCCATGGGCTAACGCGCAGCGCCCCTGCCTTCCCACCGCATAGCAACCTGCCCGCGGAGGGAAAGCTGATCAGTTCGTATTTACCCTGGACCTTCTTCTTCCCAGCAGTATACAAGAAGGTCCCCGCTGCCAACGCAGGAGAGGAGCATCTCAGTACTTCGGTTCAGTGGTGTGCTGATAGATGTCTAACAACTGGCTTGGGAGGTGGAGGCCGGGGCAGACGCTGATTTGCAGCCTGTGCCAATTTCTGTTGTGTAAATACTCCTCCCATGGCGAGTCCAAGCTACCAGGTGATGTCTGTAAGCGCAGTGTTGGGACAAGACGTGCACCATCGACTCTTGTCAGCCCGGGGAGCAGGCTGCAGATCAGCTCTGTCTCACTTCCCTCCGCACTCCCAGCAAGAGGGGCTCGACCCGGCTCAGTGGGGTCCTGAACCTCTGTGATGTAGAATACTGACTACTCTTCCAGTGGCTTCAGCGAAAACCAGTTTCCATTTTGCAGCCATCTCTCCTACAAGCCTGCTTCACCTGCTGATCCTCTGACATGCTCCATGGAAAGAAGTCCAAGAACAGGCAGCAGCAGACGTACGTCGTGTTTCAGGAAGGGCAGCAGATGATTCGGTCGCAGGACCTCTGAGGAAAGACAAGCACAATCTGCTCTTGGGGCATTGTCTCGCCTGGTTCTAGCCACGCATATGGCAGACATTTCAGAGGGATAGAGCAGACCTCTCAACTCCAGCTCATTACAATCTTGAGTAGTGTCATTGGCTTTTTTTATGTTTATGAACATCAACACCCACCACAGATCTTTTGATTTAATTCACCTGGAGAGAGGCAGGGGCTTGAGTGTTTTTAATAGGTGTTTGTGACCTGCAGCTAGGGTTGAGAACCTCCGAGCTGGGGCAGAGTGGTTGACATTTTCCCCAAAGGGCTGGAGACCCCAGATAGTCCAACCCTCATTTGAAAGATGAGAAAACTGGAACCCAGAAAAACTTAGGGATTTGCCCACAATCACGAGGCTACTTAATTGCGCAAACGGGCTTAGGCTCTGTGCCCTGTGACTTTTAGTCCAGTGTTCTTAGCAATGCACCCCACGGATTCTTGTGGTCTGAAAGGCAGTGACACTGAAGACATTTGGTCTTCTTGAACTTTCCTATGACAAGGGCTTGGTGACTCAGGTACTCATCCCAGCACCTTTTATTTCCAAAGGAAGTTCCTGATGTTTCTATTGGAGGAAGATGCACAGGGTTCCGCATGTCTCCCCACCCCCATCAATAGTTTGTTGTCTTTGAAACATCTTTCTTCCCCAATCTAAGAGAAAATGTTTTCTTGACTTGGTGTGCTCACAAATAAAAAAAAAAAAAGAAGAAAAAAAAAAGAAGAAGAAGAATGATTAAATTTGCTTTTAAGTTACCAAATGCACCATGCAGGTCTGTAATTGACCATGAGAGTGTCGGGAAAACATGATCTATCCTCCATAAATCAGGCAGCCTCAAACAGGCTCTAATCGCAAATGCCTATCCTGGCAGTGTCCAAAAAGGCTCATGTTTATAAATTGTTCCCTGATGTTTTAAGTAAGTGCACAAACACAAATCATACTAAGGACTTCAGAAAAGACTTAGCTGTGTGGCAATTTATTATAAGCAGTGTAATTTTCATCAGTCAGGCAGCCATAGACTGTAATTACCTCTCTACCGAAAGAGTTACAATTGCTTTCATTACATTTTCCTAGTCATGTGCTCCTCGGGATTGCCACAGAGACACCGGATGGAAAATGCATTTATTTATTGTTAGTCCTCCTAATGGCTCGTTACTTGGTTTCTGAAGATGTTATCAAGCCACTTGCTTTCCCTACCCTTCCCCACCCCCGAGAGTGGCATTTATAGAAGACAAAAGAGACACAACCTGAAACCCTCAGCACATGGCGAGGGTCCGAGAGCCGCCCACCATCTGCAGATAGCCAACTCTGGTGGAGGAGACCCCGTTAGCTGGCTAAAGTTCAAATGCTGAAGATTAATTAAAACCACACACCACCGAGCACAACGGCCAGCCTCCCAGTCACAACAGAAAAGAAACCACACGTTGTTCCCTGTAGTTAGAGCTTCACGAGAATGTTTAGGGGACTCGGACAGTGATCTCCAGCCCTGTTTCCCACGTGGGTGGGTGTGTTAATTAGAGGGCCGTGTCTCACCTTGGACCCTGAGACATGCAGGAGGCAGGGGACGTGTTCATCCCTCTCCCTGCCCTGCTACCCCAGATGCTATAAAAGATAGAGCTGGAAATAGAGATGGCGAATTTGGAGGGTGGGAACGGGTCGGTTGAGGAGCAGCCCGTGTCTACACGGCGACTGACGGGTTTTACCACCCCAAAGCACTCTGTCGGTCATTGCCGAGGGGTTTGCCTGTTGCTTAGAGGAAGGGACCATTCTGGGTTGAATTCCAAAGGAATCTTCCCACAGATGTGCTGCGAGCTTGCAGTTCCTCCACTCGGTAGCTGTCACTTTGACAAGTCACTTAACCTTTGTGAACCTCGGCTCCTGAAGAGTCACTACAGCGTTGACAACGGGGAGTTCAGAATTGCGGCTCTTCTGAGGTAGGGACCAGCAGGCCTCGCACAACAAGGAGGCATAAGACCCGAGCCCAGGTCACTGATAAAACAGGAGACAGCTGAGAAACCAGCCAAAACCAGCTAGAACCCAGATGGTCACGAAAACTGACCTCAGGTTACCCTCGATGCCCATTATATGCCGTTGCTCTGAGAGATAGCCACTGCCCTGTCTATGGGGCAGCGACTTTTCTCTTTTTTTTCCCCCTTTCTATTTCAGTAAAACTTGCTTTTGCCTTACTCTGTCAGCTTGCTCTTGAATTCTTTCCCACATGAAGCCAAGAACACACTTGGCCTTCAACTGGACCCCAGTTTGGGGTCCACTTTCCCGTATCGCTTTCAGCTGTCAGATCAAACTCAGGGCACGTAAGCAAAGGACGAGGCCACGGGCAGACAGCAGGAGAATGCCTTCCTGTGTGGTTTTGCTTCCTGTCTTTACCTTTCCAATTTAAATCTACGTCACTACATACAGAAGTAATAACCCCGCCTAGGAATTCCTCACCAGTAGTGCTGAGAAAGGGGAGAATGTACTAAATAGTCTAGAACCACAGAACGCTAAAAGTTTCAATCTCAGAAGGATGCGAGCAACACGGGCCACCCTGGTGTTCTTGTTTTATAAGTAAGAAAACTGAGTCTCAGAAAAGACCAGTAATGTATCACATGGTCACAGAGATGCTTGATCACCGGTCTCCCACCTCCAGTCTGGACTTTGCTCTACCAAACCATCCCTTCCTGGTACGCTGGCTGTGGCATGGAGGGCTGCTCTCCAGACTTTGCGCCTGAGAGTCACAGGGGATCCTTCTTCCTGAGAACATACTATTAATAGAATTAACTTAGACCAGAGGACCCAGAAAATGGCAGCTGAATCTGGACATTCTGTCTTCCTTCTGGAGTTCTGCCTTAGCATTACTGACAAGTCTAGGTCTAGGACTCAAGTTATACTGTTCCCCCCCTGGGGTCAAGCCCCAGGGATACCAGCCATCGAGCAACAACAGTGACTGGGCATTATGTCCCCTGTGCAGCCAGCTGCTGGGAAGCTCAGGAGCGGCCTTAGCCCGCCTTGAACTGCTTCGCATGAGAGAGGGGATAGGCACAAATTCATCCCACCCCAAACGAGCCCACATTGGCTGTGCCACAACTGGTTAAAACTAATTCAAAGTGCACCCCAATGACAGCTGGGTGTAAATTCACACTTTATAAGGCTGATTCATTCGGGTAGAAATTTGTGCTTTGTGCGATTTGTCAAATGGAAGAGCTCTTGCTGTTGGATGAGTATGTCACTTCTGCAGAAATCCTACACCCTCCATTTCCTCCCATTTGCTTGCATTTCACAAATGGCCACATCATTTTGTCAAATTGTGGAGCCACTTGGAAATTGGGCATAGAGTTTTGCATAATCATTCATGTCAGGCCTGTGACACTCTGTGATTATATATAATGGTCTCGGAGGAGCCCTGGTGCAGGGAATGCTACCTGCTCTGCCCCAGAGCCAAGGCTCATTACAGCCGTTTCACAGTGCAGGACACTGAGGCAATAGCTGTGTCTACACGGGGCCTCTGTGTAGACAAGCAGGAAGCTCGGCTTGAGTCAGCGGGCTAGTGCCAGGAAAAGGAAATAGTAGACCTCTCTAAAATTAACCTTAAAAATCATTCCAGTTCAATTGATTTCTGTGCCTAGACACAAAGGTCAAATTTCACTAAAATTTCACATGAAAGAAAAAAAAGTTTTTGCTTCGAGACAGTTTATCTCTGAAGGTAAACACTTAACCATTTGTTAAGGATATTATTAACAGTAGATATTGGGTGACAGGTACATTCCTTATTGTTCTCTCTACTTCTCTGTGTAGTTGATATTTTTCATATTAAAATGTCTTGTTATAAAACATGTAATATTTCTGTTTGGTTGTATTGTTCAAATATGCGACCATATATTGAATTCCAGGCTGTGTAGAAAAATAAATGCACCCTAGGAAATTCCAGAGAAGCAAAATCTCTAGAAAACCAGATAAAAAGGTAGAGGCATTTTGTACCTCCTTTTCTGGGAAGAGCCTCATGGAGGGAGCAAGTCCCCAGAGAAGAGAATGAAGCACGGCATGTCAGGGACATGACTTTTATACAGTCCTGTAGTTTCCCTGGACACACCTCAGTAATGGAGATGTGTAGTGGGTCACATACACCCGGGGGGACACAGGTGTTGCAAAAATGGCTGTTGGGACCAGAAGGGGCCATTCAAGAGAAACAAGAAATAATCTCAGCAAATGCTGTGTAGCCAGATGATAGCAAGGGCGTGACACCCTCGGAACTTCACTGTAACCTAAGAAATGGCAAGAAAATTTCCTGACATGATGGGCATTATGTTTCCAATAGGCAGGTAGTAGAAATCGAAATAAACCAAGTTCTAGGAAAGTAAAGTTGCATTTATTGCACACTTGAGTGTGTAAACCGAGATTTGTCCCTGCCCACATGCCTGCCCAGAGACCCACCACTTCTCCTTGTCTTAATGCTACTCAATTCTCAGGCCTCTGTCTAAAATCCACCTCTACCAGGGACCCTCCCCTGAAGATTCTAGTCCCAACTTAATCCTTAATTCTCTCCCCTATTAATTGCTATAACGCTTCATCTATACCCTCTGATTTGTAGGGCTTGCTCACTCTTGTCTCCTGTGCTAGATTTACCTCCCTGTGGACTGTAAATGCTATGAGAGCCGGGGTCACATTGTATGCTTTTAAAGGCTTCCCTGGCTCAGTTTAAGACCCATGTTTACATGCAATCTTCTCTAATGATTGCGGCCTGTACAAACCTTGTATCTAATATTATATCGTCTATATTGCAGTTAACATATCGGGATAGTCTCAGCACTGTGCATATTTGGTATTTTATTATAACCGTACATGTAATATCTCTATGTTGGTGAAACAATAGAACCGCAGCAGTCCCCGTGAGATGCCATGAGAAGGGAAAGCAGCAAACACTAACATTTGTCCTTTGCTGCTCCTGGTCTCTGTCCCATCCTGGCGCGTCTCCGCCCTAGAGGCGAGAGAAGTACTGCACTTCCCGTTTCAGTCCCTCTGCAGCCAGGACCAGCCCGGAGACCCCAGCTGGGTCAAGGAAATGGAAGAAGCTCACCAACGACATCTGGAAAGGCTGTTACTTTTCCCACTAATAGGAACAAAGGTGCCCGGCAAACCTCTTTCCCCCACTCCTCTTCCCACCAACCTTGTGGATTCGGGGTGTGAGGCCTGCAGCTGAGGCAACCACCTTGCGATGGTGAGGGGGAGGCAGAGCTGCGGGCTGCCCTTCGCCGAGTTGCTGAACCGGCGCCAGCGGCGATGGACCTCCAGGCTTCCTGCCACACACTCCTATTTGCTTAAATCACTGTTGATGGGAATTCCTCAGACTGGTAGCCAAAAGCATTTCAACACAGAAGACTTTATAGCTGTAAGAGCATCCTAAAGCAAATAGAGGAGTTTCAAGAAAGATGGAGGCATGACAAAGAGAATCCAACCCACCCTCTAGGAAACTGATGGGAAGCATCAGAGGACAAGCAGATAGGAGGACAGCACCATCAGTGTCGGACCTCCAGTGCTCCATTCTGCATGGTGTCTCCACTCAAAACAGAGCAGAAGAGAAGAGAATGAATGAAGAGACTGCAGGCGATGCATACCTCCTCTTTCTGAGAAGTGGCATGACGATCTAGTAACTACGTAAAGAAGGTCTTGACAGAACCACTCTGTAGAACATTCCATAATTTACAGGGACGAGAGTGAGCCATATGGGAAATGGGGGCTACGCTAGTAGAGGCAGGTAAAAAAAGCAAAAGAACTAAGCAAGAAAGTGTGTGAATCAGAAAGCGCATAATGTGACAGAGATAAGGACAGACAATTTAGTGTGAACTTACATGGAAATAAAAATTCTGTTATTTGAAGAATAATCATTCTTAATCGGGAAATAGTCTATATCTATAATTAGGAAATATCACTCTTTACTTAGAAAATATCCTATATTGTGATGGTAGTGGTAGTGCCACAAAATGAGTTTGCCAAAGTTTGTAGGACCATGTACCTCAAGGGTGGTTTTCTTACTGTACGTAAATTGTGCCTCAGAAAGGGGGGAACATAAAATTAAGCCTAAGGGAAAAGAAATCCAGAAAGGTTGATAATAAAAGTATAGAAAAAGGTACACTAAGAATATGCAAACAAAAAGGAAGAAGGGAATGTAATAATCTCAGGAAAAGTATAATTCAAGTCAAAAATTAAGTGTAGTAGAGTCATACTTTGTTGATAAGGAATGCAACTCCGAAGGAAGACACGTTTAAACCTTTATGTGCCATAATACAGCACCAAAACCTTAAGACTCTAAAGATAAAGTGACAATGATGATCATTTTGAGAATATTTAATATACCTCCAAAGTCAATGACAGATTAAGTAGGCTAAAAACAAGATTATAGAGGGGTTTAATAATATAATCAATAAGGCTGAAATAACAGTTCATCAAACTCTGAAAATGAGTTACTAAACTTTCATTAAGGATATATAGAGATTGATCATGTATTAGAGCAGTCATTCAATAAATAAAATCCCAAATGTTTCAAATGTAAACATGAGACAGGTTCTGTTCTTGTTTATAATACTATAAAGCCCAACATTTCTAATAAAATTATTTTTAAAATCACCTGAAAATATGAGGGGGTGGAAATCTATTAAAACTGTAGGTCAAAGGGAAAAATCAAAGATATAATCACGACATATTAGAAAACACCTGTAATATGAACACTGCATATCAAAATTTCTGTGGCAGCTGACACTGCTCAGACAAAAATTCCTAGCCCTTACATGCTTTCCTTAAGACTATGAAATGAAAACAAACTGTGCCGCCACCTAAGGGAATTAGAAAAAAGGAATAATAGAACAAACCAGGAAAACAAGAAGAAAACAACAACCCCAAAATAATAAAAGTAGGAACTGTTGAGCTAGAGAACAGAGAGAGAGAGAGAGCAAATTTAATAATTAAATCCATTAGCCAGGCATGGTGGCGCTTGCCTGCAGTCCCAGCTACTCCAGAAGCTGAGGCGAGAGGATCTCTTGAGCCCAGGTGTTGGGGGCTGCAGTGAGCTCTGATCATGCCACTGCACTCCAGCCTAGGCAACAGAGCAAGACCCCATCTCTAAAAGCAAAAAGTAAAAATAAAATAATTAAATCCAGACGCTGGTTCTTAGAAATATCAATACAATACAGAGGAGGGAAAATTATTTTTGTAAAGGGCCAGATAATAAATATTGCAGGCTTTGTGAGCCACCTGTGGTCTCTGTGACACAGTCTTGCTTGTTTACAAATCTTAAAGAATGCAAAAACCATTCTTAGCTCCCAGGCCACACAAAAACAGGTTGTGACCCAGATTTGGCCAACTGGCTATAGTTTGCCATCTCCTTCCTGGTGCTTCTCAACCCTGGCTGAGTAACAAAACCCTGGAGCCCCTTTAAAAAAATACTTACGCTGGGCCCCACCCTAGGCCAATTAAATTTAAATGTCTGTGTTGAAATTGGGTGATAGTGGCTTTGAAAAACACTCCAGCCATTGCCAACATGTAGCCACAGTTGAGAATCATTGCTATGGACCAGAGGTTCTCAGCTTGACGTCCCGGGACTAGCAGGTCAGCATCACCTAGGAACTTGTTAGAAATGCAGATTCTTGAATCCTGCCTCAAACCTAATAAATCAGAAACTCTAGGGGTGAGTCTCAGCAATCTCTTTTAACAAGTCCTCTGGATGATTCTTGATTGAGAACCAGCATAAGAGAAAAACTTGTCCCCAAAGGTAATCAAAAGAAGTGTTTTTCGGGAGGACTTAATCCTGAAGTATTACCTTTGACAGTTTGTAAAATTACTACAAAAACAGAATCAGAATCTTCAAAGTAAGTACCCAGAAATGTATTTTTAACAAAAGCCTCTGGTTCATTGAGACAATCAAAAAGGTTTAGGAAATGTTGATAAAGAAAAATGGACACCCACAAATATTAACATTAAAAATAAAAAAATAAGAGAAAACCACAGACTGAGATTTGATTTTTAAATTATTAGGGAACTCTGTATATAAATTAATCTAATACATTTGAAGATCTCAAAGACCTACCCCTCTGCAACCCCCAAGCCGCCCAGACTATACTATAAGCAATTTCCTTCATCCCTTCCAGGGACAGGTAATTCCCATGCAGAGAGCTAGAGTCTAAATCTGAAGCTGGAGATCAAGCTATTGGCACCGACTTTGTCGAGATTAGAATCTATTCAGCATCCAGGTTAACCAGATAACTGAAAGATGAAGCCCAGACAGGACCCAAGACAGCAACAAAACAAAGGTTAATGTCAACCAACTAGATGTCAGAGAAAGATAGCATTTTATGAGATTAGTCATTAGCTTTGAAATGAACTCAGCATTTACAACTGCTTTAAAGAGTTGGTTTGAAGTTGCAAGATTTGTTTTGTCTGCCAAGGAGCGATTTCTTTTCAGCCGAGATTTTAGAGAAGGACAAGAGAAGAAAAAAGGAGAAATGTGGTGAGGCAGAAAAGGAACTATGGTCTCGGTCTTTATAAAGCAAGAGACTTGTTGTCAGCTTAAGGGGTAGAGATTGCAGGATTTAAATAAAAAAGGAAATCTGAAAGAACCACTATGGAGAAGCAACTTGGGGAAACTGGTTAAGGATAAGCGAGGGTTCTGCCCCACAGTGGTCTCAGCCGGTCTGGGGTGGGGACGGAGCGGGGCCAGGTGCTCCTGGATACAGGACACTCCTCGTTCCTTCCCCGCCAAGGGGCAAAATAGGACAAGCAACTCAAACGGTGGAAGTGGTCCAGGCTGACAGTGGACAGGACAACTGCAGGGAAGAAAAGGGGAAATTTGTACCAGAAAGCAAGAGACATGAAGTAGCTGACAATGGAGTTTAACATGGAAAGAACCAGGAGGTTTTCTGTGCGTCAGATGCTCTGGGTGAAGTCAAGGACTTGTCAATGGAAAACTGATGGTTAAAGAGCTGACTAAAGGTGAGTGAAGGTAAGTGGATGAGAGTCAGCCTCACACCTGGTCACTGTGTGCTGGCATTTTGCCAGATATTGATGACATATGCTCCTTGGCCTTCGGAAGTCTACCATCGTCTTGAGGCATGTCCAGACAGGACAATGATGCAAACAACTAACTAGTCTACCAGGGAAAATAAAAAATTAGAAAGAGGGATCCCAGCAATGTGTTGTGCAAGAGCCCAAGAAAGAGGAATTAAGTGTCAGGGAGAATTTTGGAAGTGAAACTTCCAAACTAAGGAAATAGCCTGAACAGCCTACCTGGGAGTGCAGCCCCAGTCATGAGACCCCACGCAGACTAGGGTAGCTTGCTGGTGGTTTGCGTCTAGGTGTTGGGAGAACGGGAGAAACAGGAAGATTAGTTTGTTCCACCCAGTGACTTTTTTATTTATTTTATTTTATTTTATTTTGAGACAAAGTCTCAATCTGCCACCCAGGCTGGAGTGCAGTGGTGTCACCATAGCTCACGGCAACCTCAAACTTCTGGGCTCAAGCGATCCTTCTGCCTCAGCCTCCCGAGTAGCTGAGACTACAGGCATGCGCCAGCACCATGCCTGCCTAATCTTTTCTTTTTTATAGAGATGGGGTCTCGCTCTTCCTCAGGCTGCTCTTGAACTCCTCACCTCAAGCGATCCTCCTGCCTCAGCCTCCCAGAGTGCTAGGATTACAGGCGTGAGCCACCGTGCCTGGCCCAGTGCTTTTTTCAAAGTTGAATTTGAATGCCTTTAAGGTAGCACCTCACTTTCTCTAGTTTCTCATTGGCCTCACGGATCCCTATAATATAATATTAAAGGGATCAGTCCATGTCACTTGTTTGACCACTGAAGTCATCTGAGTGTGTCACCTCTAAAGCAGACCACTGGTTCTGAGTTTAGAGGGCATGGAGGCTTGAGGTAGGAGTGACTCAGATTCATGCAAAAACAAAAATCTCCTACTTTATTCAGTGTGAGGAGTGGCCACATGGGGAGTGTGTTATCTGGGCTGCATTTCATGACGACTGAGCAGCAGAGATCTCAAGGAGTAAGGAGGTGCTGCCTGCAGGAAAATGTTAAGGAGCCATTGTTTTCACTGAGGTCAGCCACAGGGGGGCCAGAATTGGGGTATTGGCAGAGGCTAAATACAGGGAGGGACAGGAGACACCTTACACTGGCAGAATTAGCAAACATGGGAAACTAGCTGGGTGTGGAGGGAGAGGGGAGAGGAGAGAGGAACGACGCAGAGATCATGTGGGGGTTTCATCGGCTGCCTGGTGAATGGTGTTACCAAGAACCAAAATGGAACTCACCACCTTTGGGCTGCATTGTCCGGTAAGGAAACATTGCACGTATTTCCCAGGGTCCAGCGGCATGTCCGTCAGCTACTCATCCCACACAGCCCCGATTGCATCTTCCTCTTCCCTCTTTGTCTTCCTCAGTTCTGCTGAGAATGTCCTTCTTCCCATCCTCTGGAATTAAAGCTTCAGAATCCTGGTAACTCTTTTTATTCTCCTTTTACAACACGTCAGTTATCAAATTTTCTTGAACTCCCTTTTTTGCTATATTTTATATTATGGATTTCTTCTGTTCTCATTCTCTACTGCCTGGTGATTCTAGACCCTCACTATGCTGTCCGCAACTCACCACGATACCCTCCCAGCTAGTTTTCCTTCCCTCCAGTCTCCCTCCGATATTCCTGCCAGATTAGACTTCCCGAGCTCACGTATTTATCCCATTATCACTCCTTCCGATAAATTTTCCAGGACAACACATTAATTCCACATCATATTAGTCTGACCTCTCTAAGTGGATCATTAGCTCACTCAGATTCCATGTTCTAGGCCTGGCGCCGTGGCTCACACCTATATTCCTAGCACTCTGGGAGGCCAAGGCGGGATCACTTGAGGTCAGGAGTTTGAGACCAGTCTGAGCAAGAGCAAGACCCTGTCTCTACTAAAAAATAGAAAAATTAGCCAGATGTGGTGGCCCATGCCTATAGTCCCAGCTACTTGGGAGGCTGAGGCAGGAGGATTCCTTGAGCCTAGGAGTTTGAAGTTGCTGTGAGCTAGGCTGATGCCATGACACTCTACCCCGGGTGACAGAGCGAGACTCTGTCTGAAAAAAAAGGATTAGATGTTCTATTCCTTTGTATCTCTCATAGAACCCAATGCAATAATAAAATCAATACTGGGCACTCAATACATGTTTATGGAATGAATTAATGATGTTATGTTAAAACACTCTTAGGGATGGCTGCCTTGCCCTGTAAGGAGAAGTTTGAAGGTATATCTCTGCCCATTCTTGGCTGCTAGAGAAGGGAGGTCAGGCTAAAGAGGCAGAGAAATACAAGGTAGGTTGCAAGATGATGTATTAATACAGATGCTGCTTTGCCCAAGAGGATTGCTTTATGACTGAGGACAGGACGGGTTACACTGCAGTAGCACACACTTCCACAACCCTCGGGGCTCATCGCCACAAAGGCTATTTTCTCATTTGCTCCGTATGACCAGTGTGGGTAAAGGGAAGAGAGCAGAGGGTTTTGCTCATCAGCATCCCCCAGGGACGGCGGCTGGTGGAGGCTGTGTCTTGTTACACCCACGACAACCACCATGGCAGGAGCAAGAAAACGAGGCCTCTCTTGCACTGGCTCTTAATAATTCCACCTGGAAGCATCACCTCCACTCAATTTTCATGACTGGAGAAAATCATATGGCCACACCAATCTTGAAAGAGGGCAGAAAAGTATCATTTGACCGTATGTCCAGGTGGAGAAAAGAACCAGGTTACTTCTGACTACTCCAGGTGCTCAATCCATGTCCATTAGCAGCAGGAGCAAAACCTAGCTCTGCTTAACTGAAACACAAAAGGAATGTATTGGGGGAGCATAAAGCAGTTCACAGAATTAAAGGAAATCCACCTGGAAGAGAACAGGACCAAGGTCAGCTCTGGGCCTACAGATAAAGAGCAAGAGTGACAGGCTCCTCACTGTGTTTCCAAGAGCTTGACTCAGCAGCGGCCACATTCTGTCTTGGGTGATTTGTGTAACTTTCACGTTCTTAGGTAGGAAGATCTAATTGGCCAAGCTTGGACCATATACCAACCTTGACCAGCAGTGGATGGGCATCTGGGACAACAGCCCCACTGAAGCTGTCTGCAGTGGACGGAAGGACGTGACCCAAAGGGAAAAAAAGACACTATTAGGAAAAGAAGGAATGATGGAGGCTGGGAAAAGGTGCTCCTGTCCAGCATGCACAGGTAATTTTGTCATAGCTCAAAAGGCTGATGGAGGGATGACATGCCTGTGTAGCAAGAAACTGTGCAAAGACTGAATTCTGTGTTCTTTTTCTGGATACCCATTAGGTTGTACCTTGCTTTTGGTTCACTTCCTCCAAAAAGAAGTCTAACTCCAACTTTCCACTTCAAGTGCAAATCCCATCTTATGGCATTAGCGACAGTATAATATGATTGTAAAGCTAATTAATTACTGGAACGTAAAGGAAGAAGTTTCCTTTAGTGAACAAAGCTGAATGTCTGCTCTTTTAAATAGCTTACAGCAAATCCACAGCGAGTCTCTCCTCTTTCTCCCCCGGTAGAAACTATGCTGAACTGAGGGGCCTAGATGTGTAGCACTTTGAATGACAAAGGAACGGACTGACTGAGGGAAAAATCAATCATCACCAGCAACTCTTCCCAGACTTCCAAAGCCAGAAGCAGCAGCTTCAGAACTGATGGCTCAGGACTCATTCACCAGCAACAGGAGTATTCTGGGATGCTATAGACTAAGCCAGAAAAAGGCTTCCCCCACCACCAACACCCGAAAACATTTTATTTAGACAAGAACTTAAATGAAAGAGCAAACAAATCAGAGATGCTCTATGTGAAACCAAATTTAGAAGCTCTAAATATTGCCCCTTAGTTCTCCTTTTCTTCCTAAAGTTACGTCAGTTAGTTTTTGCTACATAACGCAGCACTCCAAACTATTGACTTAAGACGATAGTCATATATTTAGTTTACAGTTCTGGGAGTGGGCAGTTTTGGCTGGGTTCAGCAAACCAGTTTTCTTGCAGATCCCAGGGTGGGGAATCACGCCTGCATCTGCAGTCAGTGCCTCATCTATTTGCAGAGTTTGGCTGGCTGAGATCCAAGGACACCTGGGCCCATGTCTCTCATTCTACAGATGAGCCTGGAATTCTCACGGTGGGGAGGCAGGATTTGCAGAGCACCAGGGGCGAGTCCCGATGCACAAATGCTTTCCAAGTCTTTGCTTTTCTTCTGATTGCTAATGTCCCACTGGCCAAGGCAAGTCACGTGCCCAACAAAGACTCAAAGAGTAGAGAAACATCTCCACCCCTTCACGGGGGAGCAGCACTGGCACATTGCAAGGTTATGAACACAGGAATGGGTAGAATCTGTGGCCCTTTTCAATCTTTACAGAAGATAAACTTGACAGACTCCATGGATCAGAAGGCAGAAATCGCTGGGCTAAGCTAACCTGCTTTACCCATCCTCAGGCTGGATGGACGGCTTCTGGCCCACGTCAATAATATGTGGGCAGCCAGCTATGTCTAAATCTCTTATTTTCTGCAGGCTTCTGGGTGAATAGGTTAACAAAAGGGACTCTGCTGCCCGACTAAATAGACATTTATCTTACCTCCCCAGGCTTGGCCACCCGCCCTAACACTGCCTGTGCCTTTAAAATGCAGCATTAACAGATAGAGACCCCTGTGCCATCCACAGACCTTGGACAAACAGGCTGCCTTTCAGTCTAGCACATTCTGCTGATGGTTGAAGCAGTTCAAAGTGGGATAATTTAAAGCTCTTATTTAACTCAAAGAATTCATTTGTCTTTTGATCCACCTTCCACTCTGACAAATGCTCCCTTCCCTATCACATTCAAACACACACCCCCCTCAGAAGCCAGTAAACTCATCCCCTGCCAAGGAATGGATTTTCCCCATATTGCTCCATCTCAGTGATGTAAAGGGTTTAATGTTCCAAGTTCATTTTTCAGTAGCTAACTCAGATATAGCCGACACAGCCAAGCGCCTAAGCTCTTTCTACAGTTATTAAACTGTTATCCCTAATTCCTTTGGAGCCTCGACCTAGCAGCAATGATTCTGAGGGCACTTCCTATTAAATCTGCATTTTGCACGGAGAGATAAAGCAGGCCGTGTGACCCTGTTTACGAGGATGACAGAAGAGCTCCTGCAGGCTCTGACGCTGTCAGCAGTTTTACTCTCTCTTGAAGCCTGTGCAAGATAGTCCCTCACAGCTCCCGGCCCAGGCACGTTTGCCAACTTTGCAAACTTTCCACAATGCAGCCCCTTCCAGGTGGCAGCTCAGAGCCACCGGACAGCTCTGAGGGGCAGTTTTGTTGCATGATGTAAGCATACAAAAAGCACAGCTAACCTACAAGGGATAGGAGATGTTTCCAGAAACATCTATACAAAGCCAAAAATTCATCTGGAAGAAAAACTTTTGCAGTGTGATATAAAAAAGGAGTTCCAAAATTGTGTGCTTATCTCCCAAGGAGGATATGACACGATGCACTGATGCACAGGGACAATATGTTAGAATTATTTACCTTTGTTTTTGTTTTACAAAAGAAAACAGGAAATGAAGCTGTTCTAATTTGTGATATGCAGATTTACACAAGCACCCTCCCTCTATCCTTGCATCAGGGGCACATGTCTTATGTGGTATGTGGGTCCACAGTATGGGGTGGGGCAGACTGAAGAGGTTCCCTCCCTCGTCTATTGACTTTAAGCACACTAAGATATACCACACCTTACATGGGACCAGTAAAATTAATGTAATCACCACACAATCTATTTCAACCTAAACCAACCTTTACAAAATATACCCGTGGCTTAAAACGATTCTTGCAAAGATACCAAGGATTGAAGACAGTACCCTTACCGTAGACACAAAACAATAGCCAATTTGTCTATTCTCCCATTGCTATTTGATCTCTTTGTCAGCCACTTCATGAAAGGAAAAGGAAAAGAAAAAGAAGGGGGCTAATCAGATTTGGCAAAAAGTCCAAAGCTTCATATTGGAAACACGAATGTACATCCACTATTGTCGATGACAAACCTCATACAAGGTACCTTGAATTATGAGCTAATGCTGGTTTGAAGACTTCAGGATTAGAAAGACACAAAAATATTGCTTATTTCTTATTTATCTCAACCTTTTGTCATTTCTATTTCCATATTTTTTCATAATGTTAATAATGATGCATATATTGGAGGTACCTGGTAAGACACTTTTTTAAAATTTATTGAGGATATTATGGGGGTACAAACATTTTGGTTACATGTAATGGTGTTTGCCCCACCCTAGCCAGGGCTGCAAGTGTGTCCCTCCCCCATACCGTGCATTCCGCTTCCATTAGTTATGGGTTTACCCCCCCACCCCCTTGACTGGCATCCAGTGAGACGTTGTAACCAATGAGGTATGGAATCAAAACTAGTTTGGAAACTCTCATTTGAAAAAGAGAAAGGTAACAGCCAATATCTGTGTACCCTACAACAACCTGTCTACAAATTTACAGCCCCTCAAACTCCAACCCTGTGTATTTATCACCCACCATGCAGCCCCCAACAAAGAAAATAAAATTGAAAAAGGGATGTTACTGGGATTAATTTCATTTGTTAGCTCTTACAGGTATTTGTTTAAATTCATTCCCTATCATCCCAGGTACTCTAAAGACTATTAGAAAACTTTTCAAGAGCAAGTATAAGTTTGGGTCACGTTTTCCTGGTGGTGGTGGTAACAGTCTCTACTACAACCAACAGTCACGGTGCCTCCTGACCAGGAGTCTCTCTCCGTCTAAGAGCTTTATGGATATTAACTTGTGTGTCCTCACAACCACCCTATGAGGCGTGGTGGTGGACGGACTTTCAAGTTGGTCCCATGATCCCAACTCTCGGAATCCATACCTTTGTGTGACCTCACAGCCCCCCTCCAAGTGTGAGCAGAACCTATGACTTGCTTTTAATCAATAGAATACATCAAAGGTGACATAATGACACATGTATGGTTATGTGATTACGTTACATAAGACTCTGGTGTTGGACTTGCTGGAGTTCCCCTGTCCCTGCCAGTTCTGAGAAAATAAGCAGCCACATTGGGGACTCACACAGCAAGACACTGAGGGTGGCCTTCAGCCAACAGCCAACAAGAACCTGAGGGCCCCAGTCCTACAAACCTCACGAGAATACATTCTGCTAACAACCTGAGTGAGCCTGGAGGCGGAAACTTCCCCAGCTGAGTCTCAGATGAGACTTTGACCTCAGCCCTGCAGAGGACCCTGCTCGGCTGAGCCCAGACTCCTGAGCCGCAGAAACTGTGACATGATGAATGTGTGTGGTAGTATCATTACACAGAATAGATAACTAATATAGGTATGCATATTTTTTACACTTACTTTACAGGAAGAAGGACAGATAAATTGTCAAGCTCTCGCAGCTAATGACAGGCAGGGCTGGGACTGAGATCCGGGTGGTCTGGGTCTGGAAGCTCAGCCTTCACGCCACACCCCCCTGCCCTGCAAACGCACCCCCAGCTCGCCAGCGCTGCTCTGTCTCACTCCCTCTCCTCAGCGTGGGTCTTGTATTCTGAGGCAACCTCCCCTGTTAGGGCACCAGACCCTCCCATGCAATTCCGGTGCCAAGACCGTGGTGTGGCATTTGTGCCAGCACACAGGCAAGCTCGGGGACCCGTGAGTCACAGGTGCTCCCTCCACAGCCCTGGCGTGTGGGAAGGAGCTTCGCTTCACAGCCGACCAAAGCCTCCGACTGTCTGTGACTCTGAATAAGCTCTGCCAGTAACTCAAGTTTCCCCACAAATAAAGGAGAAAGATACGTCTGTGGGTGTCACCGAGGGAGTGTTGGCACGAAAGTCAGGAGACTTGGGCTCTAGCCTCGGCTCTGCCAACCAGGAGGCCGTGGGAACCCAAGGAAGTCACTTCACTGTTTGAGGCCTTTGCCTTCTCGTCTCTGAAGGGAGGGCTTTGGATTGGGTAATTTTTAAAGACTCCAAAAATTTGCATAATTCTAAGGTACTGTCATGGTTCAAATGTGTTTATTTAATGCCTTCCTCTTCCCTCAACTCCGGAACTGAAAGGGCCTTCATTTCAGCTGCCTGATTTTGAAACCCAGGCGACACATTTCTAATGGAGAGTGAGCTAGGAAAAAAAATAAATAAAAGAAGAAGAAGAAGAAATCTCATGGGGTCAGAGACACAAGGAAGGATGGAATTAATAGCTGAAAAGAAGAAATTCTCACCCAAAGCTTTTGAAACCCTGAGCCTCTGGCCTGGGCATTTTCTGCTCATCGTCCACACTCAGCTGCCAGGGCTCCTCTGTCCCCACTTTTCCTTGAAGGTTGAGCCCCAGCCCGCATGACAGTCTCATTTTTCACTGAATGCTTGCAGTGAATGCTAAACTGTAATCTTGTTTTGCATGCTTCGGTTCCAAATTCATAACTGGAGGAGCCGCCCCCGTTGTCTGCAAGCGATCGCGGTCCGCCGCTCTGCCCGGCAGAGCCAAGCAGTCCTGCAATCCCACGGCTCTTTCCCCGGCTTCACACTTTGTCAAAATGCATCACGGGTGACACAAAGAAATGGCGGCTGGAAACTCCCCATTTTCCAATCCTTTTACTATCTAATTGTTCTTCTTCTTCAAGGCTTGGCCATCCTCAAAATAGGCCAGGGTCCCTGCCTGGGTTGTTTTCATTTTCAAGCAGAATGCACTACAAAAGACAGGCCCTTCCCACAGCTCTGCACTGGGCGGTGTCTGCTGTCATTGTCCCAGGCTCTGCTTTCTGTGCCCTGGGCTGTGTCTGAGGGGCTGCCCCCACCCCATTACTCCAAGTGGCCAGTCCCCTCCTGGAACACGTAAAGCTTGATCCAACGGAGAGATCCTGTAAAAAGTAAAGCAGATCCCTGCTTTGAGAATCTTCCGCTGGCTCCTGTTCCCACCACACTCAAATGACATCGGCTCCTTGCCGTGGACCATGGGCCCTGCCCGCCTCGCCCACTTTGCCCAGCAGATCCTGGAGGTCAGTGCCCTCTGGCTACACTGGTCTTCAAGTTCTTTTCAAGTACCCTAAAGGGCCTTCGCACGTGCTGTTCCCTTTGCTGCGAATGCGCTCTCCCTAGATCTCTCCATGGCTGCCTCCTACTCGTTATTAGTCCCAGGTCTGGGGAATTGTGCCCAGTGACATTGTCCTTGGTGGGGTAAATGCCACCGATGCCCCACTCAACATGCGTACGTGTCCCAACTCCAGACGTCAACATCTGTGACTCACCCGAGGCTTTCTCTGACCACAGGAGCCCACTCTGCCCAGATTCAGGTCAAGCTGAACGCGCCGGTGAACTCCCAGCCCCAGGAGCGGCCGTCAATCCGCCCACAGCACGCTGGCCCCACAGCCGGGGCAATGCTGAGGCCTGTGTCCCGTGCTGGGCCTGAGTTAGGTGGCCTTGTCTGTGAGGTGACTTGTGGCAGCACAGTCCCTTCCCGTCCCTGTCTCACATCCCCACTCCTCTGCCGGTATTTTCTGGCATGATCTCCCCAGTGAACTGCTTGCACTCAAATCCTTGTCTCGGAGCCTGGTCCCGGCATCCATCTGAGTTAATCCATGCTGCTAATCACTCTCCCTGCTGCCCTTTTCACAGCTCTTAACAATCTCTAAAGATTTTTTACCTGTTTATTTATTTGTTTACTCTTTTTTTATTGACTGTCTCCTCTACCTGGGAAGTGTCAGCTCCACGAAAGGAGAGAGTTCTTCATCTGTCCCCTGCATCCAAACTGTGCCTGCCACATAGAAGTGTTTGCTGAGAATGAATGAGCCCATTTACAGCCTACTGTGATTTTAAGTCACTCTTTTGTCTGGCAGTGGAATCTCCAACTTACAACTCAAGGAATCCCACAAAGCTTCCCCATACCTCTGGCAGCCCCTGCTAAAGCAGTCTCAAGCCCCTGCAGAGGAGGAAGAAAGGAAAGTTGTTTCTAGTGCCTGGGACATCACACTCCAGTCACAGAGGTACCCAGGTCCACCAGCCCTGGTCACCCAATCCTGCAGGTGAGACCTGAACAGAAGGGGCGTTCAGACCATATGGTAAGAATGGGGTAGGTCTTTGAATTCTTGGGTCAATGTAAATATTGGAAGTCTGGACTCTTACCTCAAGCTTACCTTTTTATTTCTGCCAGATAAAAAAGCACGTTTGTCCCAAGTGGCTGTCCTTGCCTCAGAAGAACTCCCCCTAACTGGGTCTAGGGTCTCATTCTTCAACCCAGGACTGAGAGTGTTGATTAGATGACTACAGCAGGCATTTGAAGGAAACCAAGGCTTCCCAGGTAGTTGTCGGTTCTGAATGCAGGGATCACACTTCATGTTCCTGTGTATGTATGTGTGTGTGTGTGTGCACGTTGCCCATGGCTGTGGAGTGCGGGCGGGTGTTGTGTGCCACCCACGCCCACACTCCCCTATGCCTGGTCCGTCTAACCTCCCTGGATCCAGAGCACCAAACACTATGTCCATTTGTTCTTCATTATGTCCATGGTATTTACCATACTTACTGCACACAGCAGGCACTCAATAAATACACAGCGAAGGAAATGCACACAGGTTTGCATATTTCACTTCTCCCAGAGGAGGAGCCGCTCAAAACTCTTTGGAAGATTCCTGAGGGTCACTGGAACAAGCAGAGTCTTCAGGAGTCTTCTGTGAAGAAAGACACAGTGGCAATGACTAAGAAAAAGTGACAGTGTCAAAGGGCAGGGAGCAAATGGCATTTAAAGTGAAATGTGGGGCTGCTCCTGGGCGACTTCTGCACAAGCAACCATGGCTTAGTGATAAACAGATGGGCTAATTTCAAGAAAATACCCAAACCAGCCAGAGCTGTGTTCTCTGCCAAAGACGTCTCACCCGAGGGGCACGCCCAGCTCCTCTCGCAGCTCCACGGGGAGCCAGGGCCAGGGGATGGCTCAGCAGTGGCGCTCAGCCAAGGAGACGGGAGCCGCAGAAACTGCCCCAAGAACTGAGAGAGATGATATATGTGGAGGTGCTTCGTAAACGGTAAATCTCTTTACCCACACTGTGTGCCTTTATGATGATAATAAATATTGCTGCTAAGTGTGTTCAGTGGATAATTAGTCTCAGATGATGCCCCATTGGGAAAAAGAAAAAAAAAAAACTGTGTGGTCAGAAAACCAGCGTGAAATCCTTTTAAAATATAAGTCAGATTCTGCTGCTCCCCTGCTCAAAACCCCCCAGGGGCTGTCATCTCATGCAAAGTCAAACGCAGACTCCTTACCGTGGCCTGCAAGTTCCACATGACCAGTCCGGCCACCTCCTCAGCCCTGACCCTGCCACTCTGGCCACCCTCCGTTGCCCCTGCACCAGCCTTCCTGCTGAGCTGGGCACACCCACCTTGCGGTGTGAAATCCACATGGGTTGCAAAAAAAAAATTCTCAACATCATCAATCATCAGGGAAACGCCAGTCAAACCACACTGAGATGTCACCTCACACCCATTAGGGTGGTGCTTACCAAGGAAAACAGAAAATAACAAGTGTTGGTGAGGATGGGGGCAACCGGGACCCTCGGGCACTGCTGGTGGGAGTGGAAAATGATGGCTACTGTGGAGAGCAGTATGGCTGTTCCTCAGAAAATCACAAACAGAATTATCACACAATCCAGAAATTTCACTTCTGGGTATACGCCCAAAAGGACAGGAAGCAGACACTCAAACAGATACTTACACATCCATGTTTGTAGCAGCTCTCTTCACAGCAGCAAAAGGTGGAGGCAGCCCAAAAGCCCTTGGGTGGTGAGTGGGTGAGAGAATGGGGAATATCCATGCGTGGGATATTTGCCAGCTTCAAAAAGGACAAAAATTCTGGCACATACCACAACATAGATGAGTCCTTGAGGACATTACACTAGATAAAATAAGCCAGTCAGAAAAGAACAAATACTGTGTGATTCCACTTCTGTCCAGAGAGCTAGAGCAGTGAATCCGTGGAGAGGAAGGTGGGGCGGTGTTGCCCAGGGCTGGAGGAAGGCAGAACAGGGGTTAGTGTTTACGAACTGTACACTCAAAATGGCTAAAATGTAAATATTGCATTACATCTATTTACCAAAATTAAAGAAAAAATAAAGACTAGAAGGGAAGCCAGGATCAAACCCAGCTTCTGGCTTTGGGCAGCAGAAGAGCACAGCGCTCTTGCTGGGCCGGAGCCCCAGCCACGGCCGCAGCCTGCCCTGCCCGGCCCAGCCGGCCGCTGGTCACAACGACCCTCCCACCGGGCTGCTTGGGTGTGTGGCTGGGTGAACTCCACTGACAGATTGTTTGCTGGTGTTTAGACAAAGCTAATACCACCAGAAATAAGGAGAGTGGCCCGGCGGGAAGTGTCAGATTATGAATGACCGAAGTCAAAGTGCTCTTCAGGCTGTGGCCAGAGACACCTCCCGCCGGACTGCAAGGCAGGAACTGTCGATGAAAGCAGCACGTGGACAGGTCCTAGAAGCATTGGCCAGTGACAGACGTCAGGCACTCGAGTCCTTGCTCAGGGATCCCACTCATGGAATGTTCTGGAACACGTACAACTAGCGTGTGTGGGAGAAGGAATGAGGGATGGAGCGTGGGGGTGTGGCTGGCAGGAAGGGCCACAAGAAAGGTCCAGAGGTGGTGGGAATGTTTTCCATCCTGACAGGGGTTTGGGCTACAGGATTGTATTTTTAAAACTCGTCAAACTGTACACTAGCTCTATTCACTTCGCTGTATATAAACTTGACCTCTAAAATAGAACTATACACAAATCTTGAGCTCTAGTTAATGCTTTATATGCCTGCTAAAGTATTAGGGGTGAAATGTGCCAATGTCTGCAACTTGCTTTGCAATGAATCCAAAAATAAAGTGACTTGGTGCCCATGGAGAGAGAGGTGATGAGACAAACAGCGAAACCCTGGGAAGTGTAGCATCTGGGGGTAGGTGTCTGGGGGTTAACTCAACAACTCTTTCAACTTTTCCGAAGCTTTAAAAACTTTCCTATAAAATGTTGAGAAGAATAAAATTGTAGCTTAAAAAATTTTAAACTACTCAGTCTTTATAATAGCCCAATGTGTTCTATAAATTAATGTGTTCTATGTATTGCGGTTCTGTGTGAGATTTTTGTTTGAAAAACTGTTTCCACTATTTTAAAAAGTTGTTGCTTCTCAGTGCCACGTTATTGGCATTCGTCAGTGGCAAGTGTTTGCTGTGCAAGGCTGTCCCTTGTACTGCTGCGCCTTGGCATCGCTGGTCTTCAGCCACCAAGGCTGTAGCACCTCCCTATCTTTGGAACAATTTTAAGTGTCCCCCGACATTTCCAGCTTGGCCCCCCAGACCCTTGACTTGCCTGTAGTCACTTTGGAGGCAGCACCAAATCTAACAAACCCAGGTCAGAAGACCTGCATTCAAGAGGAGAACGTTTCCCACAACAGTACATCGCCTAAACTTGTTCTCGAGTGTTAAAAATGTTAAGAACACTCAAATGTTCTTGGATGGCAAAAACCATCCAACTACAATTCCTTTTAAAAGAAACAGTCATGACAGGGGAACTCCCATCTCTCCAGGCCTGAGACGATGATTTCTCCTGGTACGTAAATAGCTTCTGGATATCTCTTGGATACTCATATATCTTAACTTTAGAAAGAGAAAGTCTACAGCAGTCGTGCTGACATTTGTACATTTGGTCTACATGACAATTCTACTCATCGTTGTAAATGACTAAGTTGGCATTCTGGTACCGAAAAAAATAGAAATTAAAAAAGATCCAAGAACTTAAGATCCATGATGAAAGCCAAGCTGAGTGTCCACTGTTCAGGGACGGTGCCGGCTCACACCTGTGTCTCACACCCTGCACTGGGGCAATCTGGGGAAAGGGCGGGGTCGGGTGGCACCCCACTTCCCTCAGACCAACTGCGGTCACATTGTTTTCTTATAAGAATGTGCAAATGGAAAATGAGTGGAAAGCAAGCCGGAACAGATGTCTAATATCATTAAAGCTGGTTCCAAAAGAATCCAGAGCTCAGTTTGGTATATTAATGCTCTATTTATCTTTGCACACAGATGGATATTTTTATTGGTATTACTTTGTTTATCTGGTTTCAAGAAAGGTTAGTCCAGGGGGCAGATGCCTCTGTTATGAGAGCACATTCCTGTGAGGAAGTCAGCAGAGGGGAGCAGCCTTCTCAGTAGAACTTTAATTAGGAAAGCCAAGGTTATAAACGCTGGCAGTGCTCGCCTGACCTAATGAGGCCGGCTGCAACAACAAACAGACAGGACACTGGCGAGCCTGCGGTTTCCCGCCTCTCCTCCTCACCAGCCGAACAGCAAAACAACACGCCAGCACCTCTCTGCCCAGCGGAACATAGGCCGTGACAGCACCCCAATTCTCATCACAGAGACGCTTCATAAACAGCCGCTCATCACCTAAAATAACCAAGAGCAACAGGTCTGTTACTGACGTCCTGGTCGTGAACATTGGACCTTCCAGAAGCTTCTCAGTAAAGCAATTTCCACGTGGCTTATGGACTTCATGGCTTTTATTATACGACAGCCTGGGATCCTGGGGAGAAAGCCCCCCTCTGTCCACAATTGCTACCTCTAAGTTTGCTTTTTACAGAGGTTGATCTCTAATTAAGTCTCTCTTTTTGGAGAAGTTAAATAGGATTATGGATCCACATGCCCAGGAAATTCCTTCCTGGATTGAATTAGGAGATTTCATTTGCCCAGTGGTTCTCCCAAGAATAATTGCAAACATGAACTCAATGGGTGTGTTTTCTTCATCAATAGCATGACGCTCTGTTACTCATCCTTTTGCTAATTCTTCTGTGTATAATCCTCTCTATACATATGTAAGTATTTGTGTATAAGGAAAAGAGCAAAGGCTTTGAAATCCAAACATCTGGTTTTGAAAGTCGGTTCTGCCACATGCCGTGTAACCACGAACACACACTTACCTGCTCTCTGTCCAAATTTTCCAGCCTCTAAAATGAGAATCGGTGTTTCTATCCCACCCACCCTACAGAGTGTTTTCTCCAAAACCTCACTCTGCCTCTTGGGCATCACACTCCTCCTTCCCAGCTGTCATATTGGGCTCTTATTAGCCTCCCTTACTGTCACTCCCCATGTCTATCTACTCTCTCTCTAAGCCCATCATCTCTACTCAGAATTTCTTCTGTTTCAGTAACAGTGCCTGTAACCCACACCTTCTCCTGCTGCAGAAACCTGCCCACGGATCTGACTGCCCAACTCTCTTCTCCTATTCCTCTGACACACACTGACCCAGGTGAACCCACCTGATTCAAAAACACACTCCTCTACTCAATGGCTTTTTTTTTTTTTTTGAGACAGAGTCTCACTCTGTTGCCCAGGCTAGAGTGCCATGGCATCAGCCTAGCTCACAGCAACCTCAAACTCCTGGGCTCAAGCAATCCTCCTGCCTCAGCCTCCCGAGTAGCTGGGACTGCAGGCATGCGCCACCATGGCTGGCTAATTTTTTGTGTATATATTTTTAGTTGTCCTGCTAATTTCTTTCTATTTTTAGTACAGACGGGATCTCACTCCTGCTCAGGCTGGTCTCAAACTCCTGACCTTGAGTGATCCTCCTGCCTCGGCCTCCCAGAGTGCTAGGATCACAGGCAAGCGCCACCACGCCCGGCCCTCAATGGCTTTTAATGCCCCCAATTAGTATATTGTCTCAGTTTGACATATTTTGTTGCGCACAAAATAAGGTACAGACATCTCAGCCTGCTGGCCGAGGATTCCCCGTACGTGGGTCTCACTCTCTCTTTCTATTACAATTTCCTGAACGATTCCCCTCAAACAATGCATGCGTCAGCCGGTCGAACCCCTGCCTTGCATTGCTAGTAATGCCCACCCTTTGCTCCCTTGGCTCCTTCTCCCCAGGATACCCTTTGATCCACCTCCTCACGTGCTCACTTCCTCCCAGGGCTCAGCGCAAATGCATCCTCCGCGAAGCCACTCCTGTTTCGATGTTGCAGGCAGTCGCTCTCCCCTTCACCCCGTTACTGAACCTCTCTCATTGCACTTATGTTGACTTCCCCTGCCACTTATTTAGCAGGCAGTTTACTAACGTCCTGAGGGCAAGCCCTGTGTCCACTGGGTTTTCAGCCCCAGAGCCCCTAGCACGGAGCTGACTGTCAGTCAGTGCCCTTTTGTTTTCAAGATGTGTCATTCTGGGCCTGAGCAAGTGCCCAGCACCGTGAGCCTGGCATGTCTGGGCACGTCCGGCCTTCCCAATGCCAATATGCATAAAAAATTGCGGAGCCCTCTGGAGAATAACCCATCCTGAGGACGGGAGGGCGACGCAGACGAGCTTGGCCCCGTAACAGAGCCTCAGTCGTGGCGGCGGAGGTTTGGATTTTGAGTAGAGTATAATGTTTGCCTTTCAGCTTCGTCTGCCCGGCCCAGGGCTGTTTACTAAAAAAATCTAGAAGGCGCTGGAACACAAGCAGCACAATTTTTTAAATCCCTGTGAAAACACGGGGACTGGCGAGGAAGCGTTCTCCTGACGGTGCAGAGTGGGACACGCTCTCGGTCCGCAGAGGTCTCCAGAGGACTCCGGGCTGTCACTCTGGAGCCTTGAGGACGCAGCTCATCAAAACCCTGATGGGAGCAGCAGAAATGAAGAAAAATAGTGCAGATGCTACGTGGGACCTCAGAATTTATTAGTGAACCCACACGAGATACCTCTGGAGACCCCCCAGAGGTCATTTGGTGGTGAGCAGGGGGTGGCAGAGCCCACAGATGCCACAACAGCAGGTGGAGAGGGCTGCAGGGAAACTCAGATAGTGCACTGCAGGAATGAGGAGATAAGAGAAAGAAGCAATGTACACAACAGAATTTTTCAAAGCACACAGCTCCCCAGTTCAGGTTGCTCTGATTAATTGGCTCTGCGGGCTTCTCTTGGGTGTATAAACACAGGCTCACAACCTTGAGTCCTGTCACTCTAGGATTAACCTGTCTCCCAGGACCTCTATCCCCTCTTACATTGAATTTTCTCTATTGTTTTCATCTTTTTCTCTTTATGTGTTACATCTATTTGCATCGTCTCCTCTGAGGCAGCTATAAATACATCTGTTGAGCCTTGGAGACTCATGTCACCAGTCACAAGGACCTTTTGTTTGTCATTGCAAATGTTGGCTATCAGACATGGGCAAAGAAGGAAAATACATGATGTTACGTCCCTGGAGTTTAGGAACTGGTTGAAACGGTGGTAGGGGAGAGAGAGGGGAATTGGAAGCTTAACTGCTCCTCATTTCTCATGCCTGATGATTATTAATTACATTTGTGCATTGATACAATTTGCTAGTTTTCTGAGCAGGCGAATTGCGCTTAGTCATCTTGGCATTTTTAAATGTAAATGAAAAATCACCCAGTGCTCCGAGCCAGAAGCGAGAAAGATAAATAACACCAGGAAGCTGGTCGTTGCCCGTCTGTCATAAAATTTCATTAGTTTTGACAGCCTGTACAACATAAGCAGTGAATGAATGCTAACTACACTTCCTCGCCTGTCCGCTCCCATAAGTCACCCGTGCTGCACAGGCCAAAGGCAGTGGCACCTCACGGGGTGTCAGGAGGAAGGGGCACTCGGGCACCGGCACACCGTGGTACCGGGCAACACGTGGGAGAATTCCACCAAGGCCAGGAACCTGAGCAGGCTGGGCTGAGGTGAGCGCAGTTTGTGCAAACCACGTCGCCAGGGGCCTCTCCGTCCATGGGGGACAGCTGCGCTCAGTTGTGTTCTCTTCTAGGACTCGTTCACTAGGCAGATAGTCCCTGGCACTTGCATGTGCCAGGCACAGCACCGAGTGCTGAAAATGTAAGAGTCCATGCAACAAATAAGTCAGAGGCTTGTAAATGCTGGGGAGGAAAACACAGCAGGGAAAGGGGAGAGGACTGTGGCTGGGTAAAGAGCAGTGACGAGTTGTCACCTGGACGGTGCAGCCATGCAGGCATTAGTCTTGGGAATCAAGGACCGCTTGGGACTCCAGAGTCTTTTGTGGTGATTGACACAAATAAAGATAAAGGTGCTTTTGCTGCCTTTTCCCTGCTCTTCCCTTCCTGAATAATTCAGCCTTAAAGCTATCGAGTGGGTCAGGACAAGGTCACATCTGTGCAGGAAAGGGAGGGAAACACAGTGGCTCAAGGGTGTCAGAGTTCAAGCAGGGTCACAAGGATGTCCCTGAAAAGTGGTGGCCTCACCTGGGTTGTCTGAGCCTGAGGTCAGGTGTTAGGGACTTGGCAGGATGAAGAAGGCATTCGTACACACCTGTGGGTGGCAAGTTGTGGGGACCCAGGGTCTGAGCAGGGAAGGGGACTGTCCCCATAGAAGGGCAGCCAGGCACGGGTGTCAGGCCCTGCTGGGTGGGGAGAGCACCCACTCAGGGTGGCTTGGTGTGAGGTGGGGCAGAGCCCTAGCAAGGCAAGGAGAGACCCTCCAAAAGCGTGTCCTGGCCTGGGGTGTCAGAGCCCAAGCAGGGTAACCAGGCACCCACACATGGGGCAGTCTGGTGCAGAGTGGCCAGACCGAGCAGGAGTGAAGAGGAGCCCCATGCAGAAGAGCAGCCTAGGGGAGCTCTCGGCACTCAAGCAGGACGCCCTCATGGGGGGCTGGTCACATACAAAAGGATTGATCAAACAAGTAAATAAGGAATGGGGACCTAGCTTCCCACTGTCAGAGAAAAGAGAGACACATATGGAGAAAGGAAGAAATCTTAAATAAACCCTGTGTGGTTGGAGTGCAATTGGAGAAAACTGCGTGAACACATAGTTTTCAATTGTAGAGACAGATACAGAAATTTTAATAAATACAGATTATGTGCACACATTCCTTTGCCACATCCATTGAGACAGCCTGGGAGCAAGGACATCCAACAGAGATAGGTGCACCTTTATTTCTCATGGTGTGGCTCAGCTGGTAACATGAAAGCCTAGAGATGCCAGTGGCATCATTACCACCACAAAGGGAGAGGCTGCCTGAGAATGAAGCTGACACAGAAGGAAGTAAAGAGATCAAATCCCAATGACAACATTTGACCTCCTGGATCCAGCCATACCTGAAACCCATTTTGTAAGTGAACACATTTTTTTCTTTCTTTTTTTTGTTCCTTTTTCTTTCTTTCTTTTCTTTTCTTTTCTCTCTTTTTTTTTTTTTTTGTTTAAGCCAAGGTGAATTGAATTTTTGTCACTTGCAATGGAAAGATTTTTGGCTATTAATACCCTCAACAAATTTGTGATGATTGGTTTTAATTGATAACAACCTCAAATACTAGGGATGATCTCAAGTCATCTTAGTTTTTCTTAAGGCATTCCATTCAATCATTCCTGTAACAAATATTTATTGTATGTCTATAACATTCCAGGTACTGTTCTAAGTTCTTGGGATATATTGGTAAAAAAAAAGGCTGACAAAAACCCATGACCTGTGGAATTTACATTCTAGTGGAGCAAGATAGACAATAAACACAAATAATAACTACATAAATAGAAGAGTATAAATGCTGGGGTTGGAGGAGAAATAAAAAGTACAGCAGGTAAAGGAGTGACAGGCATTCTGATGTAGGAGGTGGGACTTTCAATTTTAAATATGGTCATCAGGGTAGAACACAGTGAGAAGGTTACATCTACACAAAGCCTTAAAAATGAAGGAGTTCAATTAAGTCCCATTTATTTATTTTTGTTGTTGCTACATTTGCTTTTGGAGTCTTACTTACAAATTCTTTGCGTATGCCAATGTCTAGAAGAGTTTTTCCTATGTTTTCTTCTAGAATTTTTATGGTTTCAGGTCTTACATTTAAGTCTTTAATCCATCTTGAGTTAATTTTTATATATGGTGAGAGATAGGGATACAGTTTTATTCTTCTGTATGTGGCTATCCAATATTCCCAGCACTATTTATTAAATAGGGCATTCTTTCCCCAGTATATGTTTTTGTCTGCTTTGTTGAAAATCAATTGGACATACCTATATGGTTTTATTTCTGGGTTCTCTATTTTGTTCTGTTGGTCTATGTGTGTACCTTACTGCCAGTACCATGCTGTTTTGGTTACTGTAGCCTTGTAGTATAATTTGAAGTCAGATAATATGGTGCCTCCAGATTTGTTCTTCTTGCTTAGGATGGCGTTGTCTATTCAAGCTCTTTTTTTGTTCCACGTGAAGTTTAGGGTTATTTTTTCTAGATCCATGAGAAATGACATTGGAATTTTGATGGGAATGGCATTGAATCTGCATATCACTTTAGGCAATATGGACATTTTATTTCTGCACAGCAAAGGAAATAATCAACAGAGTAAATAGATAAGCTATAGAATGGGAGAAAATATTCACAAACTATACATCTGACAAAGGGCTAATATCCATAATCTATAATAAACTGAAATAAATCAGCAAGAAGAACACAAATAACCCAATCTAAAAGTGGGCAAAACACATGAAGAGACTCTCCTCTAAAGAAGACAGACAAATGGCCAACAAACATATGAAAAAATGCTCAACATTACTAATTATCAGGGAAATTCAAATTAAAATCACAATGAAGTACCACCTTAACCCCTGTAAGAACCATTATTGAAAAGGCAAAAAACAACACATGTTGGCATGGTTGCAATGAAAAGGGAACACTTACACACCGTTGGCTGGAATGTAAACTGGTATAACCACTATGGAAAGCAATATGGAGATTCCTCAAAGAACTAAAAGTAGACCTACCATTCGGTCTGGCAATCCCGTTACTGGGTAACTACCCGAAGGAAATGTTTATCACAGCACAATTCATAATTGCAAAGATATGGAACCAACCTAAGTGTGCATCAACTGACAAGTGTATTTAAAAAAAGTGGTATGTATACACACACACACGCACACACACACACGGAGTACTACTCAGCCATAAAAATGAATGAAACAATGTCTTTAGCTGAAACTTGGATAAAACTGGAGACCATTATCCTAAATGAAGTATGTCAGGAAGGGAAAAATAGATAACCACATTTTTTCACTTATAAGTGGGAGCTAAATGAAGCATGTACGTGACCATAGAGAGCAGTAATGGACATTGGAAACTAAGAAGGGCGAAGGAGGGAGGGAGGGATACAAATCCACCTGTCAAGTACAATGTACACTATTCTGCTGACAGGCACACTGAAAGCTCTGACTTCAGCATGATACAATTCTTCCACATAACAAAAAACACTTGTACCTCATAAAGTTTTTGAAATTAAAAAAAGGGAGAGAGCAAAATTCCATAAATAAGTGGAATAAATTGGAAAGTTAAAGAAAACTCCCTAGCTAAAGAACAACATAGAACAAAAAAACCCTTGGACGATTGAATTTTCCAGGGAAGCAAGTAATGAATTGGCTAACCTTGAGAAAGATGTGCTGTAGAATTGATCCAGACTTCATTGCATATTCTCGTAGGGAAAGATTTATAAAAGTGGTTTTATGCCTCTTAAAAAAATGAAGGAATGTGAGTATATCACGGGGAAGAGCATTCCAGATGGAAGGAAGAGCCTGGGAAAAAGCCCTGAGGCAGAAGCATGTCTGCTGTGCCCAAGGAACAGTAAGAAGTCCTTGGCTTGAACGGGGTGGGGCTCACACAGGGACAAGTTGGGGGTGGATCAGGTAAGGTCTTCAGTGCATTTTAAAACATCAGCTTTGACTTTGAGTGACAGGAGGAGGTATCACATTATTTTAAGAGAAAAGTGTGTGGTCTTAGGTGTTAACAAGACCACTCCAGCTGTTAGGTTGAGAATAAATTAAGGAGGCTTTGTCGGGAAGGGTAAGAGCAGAGAGAACAAGGAGTAACCCAGGTGAGAGATGCTGGTGGCTCAGACCAGAGCGATTCCAGGGAGGAGTCAAAAATAACCGTAGGGTGTCGTACCTGAGCAGCTAGCATAGTGATGAAATCGCCGTCAGCTCAACGGGTAACACCACAGAAGGAAAGATACAAGATACGGGGGCAGAAGACAGGAGACCAGTTCTGGACACGCTGAGTTCGAAATGTCTGTTAGATGTGCAAGTAGAGATGTTGAGTAGCAGTTATATATGAGAATTTGGAGTTCTGAAGATAAATCAGGATAACTTTATTTAACTTTTGTAAATTCTTACAAAATTAGCAGATATTTAACTGTTCATTAAATTCTGGACCAGTGGATCCAGTGGATCAGTGGATCAGTGATCAGTGGATCAGTGGATCAGTGGATCATCTGAACCAGTGGATCAGTTTCTAAGTATAATATCACAAAGATCAAGCTGATGTCAACAGTTCCGAAGACCTTAGTTTGTGATTCCCGATACTGTTGCCTCAGCCACGCCTGCCTCTATGCCGGTGGTTCTCAGAGAGAGAGTGGTCTGGTCAACCCTGGGAGACCCTGGGACTTTTTCAGGGGATCTGCAAGATTAAAATTATTTTCATAATAATATGAAGGCATTATTTGCAGTTTTTAATTCACATTCTCTCATGAATATGTGGTAGAGTTCTCCAGCGGCTACATGGCATGTGCTATCACCCTAGATTGAATAAAAGGATAAATACAAGAATACTTGTGGTCTTCTATTAAACTGACATTAAAAGAAGTTTGCAAAAGTATAAAACAATACCACTCTTCTCACTAAAAATGTGTGCTTTGGTAAAACATTGCTTTGGTTTATTTTTAAAGTAATTCATGTTAATATGCAGTGGGTTTATTATGTTACTTTAAAATGAATTAATAATTTTTTTAAATCTTCTGTTTTAATATCTAACACAATCAGTCTCAACTGATTTAATCTACGTAAGACGTTAAACCATCTTTGGAGTCCTCAGTAATTTATAAGAGCCTACCTGGACCCTGAGGTCAAACATTTGAGAGCCAGGCTATCCCACGCCCCTGCGATCCTCAAGCCCCGGGCCACCTCCCAGTGCCAGGCAGCACATCACTGCCTGAGCCCCACCACCCCCCCGTCCCCACCTGCACCCCCATCCCCAGCCCTCTCTGTGGAAAAACTGTCTTCCATGAAACCGGTTCCTGGTACCAAAAAGGTTGAAGACTGCTGTCTGTAGGATTCTCAATAGGCTTCAGCCACCAGCGGAGCCCTTGCCCATGTCCCCAAGCCCTTGTTAAGCTCCCACTGCTCCGCCCAGTAAATTTCCTATTTGTGGATGTACATGATCATCTACACTCTAAAAGAAGTTTAAAAAGAGAACTGATCTCCTTTCTCTCCGATGAGCTTCAAGTTTTGGTGAAATGGAAAAATTGGTCTTCAGAAAAAACTCCCTCATAAGAAGAAAATTGATGAAAATTGGCCGGGCGCGGTGGCTCATACCTGTAATCCTAGCACTCTGGGAGGCCAAGATGGGCGGATTGTTTGAGCTCAGGAGTTCGAGACCAGCCTGAGCAAGAGCGAGACCCCCCGTCTCTACTAAAAATAGAAAGAAATTAGCTGGACAGCTAAATATATATATGAAAAAAATTAGCCAGGTGTGGTGGTGCATGCCTGTAGTCCCAGCTACTCGGGAGGCTGAGGCAGAAGGATCGCTTGAGCCCAGGAGTTTGAGGTTGCTGTGAGCTAGACTGAGGCCATGGCACTCTAGCCCAGACAACAGAGTGAGACTCTGTCTCAAAAAAAGAAAGAAAGAAAAAGAAAATCCAGTTTACTTCCCAACTGGCTCCCCAGGTGATTTAGAGCAAATTGCTCCACTTCCCTTCAAACTGTCCCCTATAAAAATTAATTACGGGTGAAAATAGTCCTCTACAAACACCAACATCCAAAATGTAAGGATTAGTTATAATTCTGTCAAAGAAAACTCCCAAAATGAATGGAGCATGTTCATTCTTTAAGCCATATGTGAAATGATAATGACTAAAGACAGATATAAATTCATACCGTGAGCAATCCTCCGTCTCATGCAGTATCTCGTCTTTACCTGCAGATTTGGGAATTTGTATCTGTGGCTCTTTTTAATTACATCTGTGTCTCTACAACTTCCTACCCCATTATAACTTCAGTCATGCTAGAATGACATGGAACAGGACCCACAGCCTAAGGAAATCATTCTTCCGCAAATGAGGTTTTCACATTCCTTTCCAAGAAAGGGATGAAGTGATAAAAGGAAAAGTCCCTCACCCTCCAAAATAATAAGTATAAACCACATATGCATATATAACTTTATTTCTCAAAATGGTATGTCTTATAAATAACATAAAGTTTACTTTCAATACAGGGGATTTTGATTCAAAAATCACATTGTATTAACAGTACACGATGCAAGCTCTTGCCATGTTTAGCTAAAATAAATACAAAGAAAAGGAGAAAAAGTTAAAAAGGAAAATCTACACATTAATGAGTAAGACACAGACACATAACCAAATGTCAGAATCTGGTAGAAATCACCAGACTTCTATTTTTCTACAAAATATATTGACATGAACAAGAATTTTGCCTCAGACTGTGCCTCATAAAGCAGAAATCAACTAAACAGTCAGATATAAGTTATAACTGTAAGTGTAAGTTGGCTTAAAAATACAAAATCCAACCATGTATTTCTTAAAAGAAATATAAATATATCACAGTAGCACACAAAAGAAGTAAAAAAAGGGCAAAAATAAAGCAATAGTCTTGATACATATATCAGTCAAAGAATTCTAAACTAATTATACACCACTTGTAGAGGTGTAAATTGATATAGTCTTTTGGGTGTGCAATTTGGCGATATGCATGAGTATTTAGCCTTAGAATTTGAGATATATATGTATATATATACCCAGAAATTTTCATAAGAATTTTTCCAATTTTCATAATTTATGAGAAAAATTTCCACGTTTATAAGAAAAATGCACAAAAAGATTTTTCTACAGGAATGTTCACATAGTGTTCTGCAGAATGATCTCTGTCTCTGGAGGTCGGAGATGTGGTCCACCAAGTGGTGTGGCTCTCCTAAGGAGCTCCATGAGCAGTCACGTGAGTCCCAGGAAGGGGACCTCATTCAGCCCAGCCCGCATCACAATGAGAGCCTCGTTATTCTCCACTTATTCAGGGTGAGATCCTCCTTCATTCACTCCAAACATTTTCCCACATCAGTGTGGGATTTTCTCCAATAAAGTATTGTCTTGCATCTTATCCAGAATTTCCCATTTGTACAGTGATCATTTTGTCAGTTGTCAAGCATATCCGACACACATACACACACATCCCCGTGCATGCATGTGCACGTGTGCACACACACATGTGCACACAGCAAGGCTGGTTGTAGAAGAGATCCAGATACAAAGTCAAAGGATTTAATAAATATAGTAATGCTAAATTTGAATTTGAAATATCAACATGAGCTCCTAATACGTATGTGTGTAGGTTTCCTGCTGCTGTCCTCTGAAGAAACCTAGCAGTGCTGGCACCTCAACAGCAGAGTGCATGGAGCTCCCAGATCTTGGTTTCTAAAAACTCTTACTCCCTAACAGAAACCAGCGATCCTTTGAGAAATGGTCAGGGCAGGGAGCGTGCAATGTGAGCCTGAAACATCTTGCTGGGGGAGAAAGCAAAGCGATGTTTGTGCTAATGGGGTTGTGCTAAATGGTCCCAGGAACTGCCTGACAAAGCTCCTACTGGTCATATTTAGGACAGTTTGAACACCAAAAAAAATAATCATTGAACATTTAATAATCATTGAATCATTGAAAAATAAAAATTCACAATTCCATAGTGAAAATAGTAGAGAAGAAAACGAAAATTACTTTTGGCTTAGTTGATAACACTATAAAGAAAACCCCCTGAAATTGTATTACAAACATCAACATAGTGGTTTTCTGTAAGGAAAGGGAAAGCTGACTAGTGCTTAATACAATTCATTTTATCTACATGTTTTATGGAAGTTTCTGTACATATCTTACTTTTAATAAACAAACAAAAACACTTCTGACTTAAATCTGCTACAAAATAAATGATCCATCAAAAAAAGCTCAAGCAATAAAAGAAAACTCCATAGTTGATGGAATTACAGATGAGTTTATCTTCTATTGCTTTTATTTTTTTTCCTAATTTTCTACAATATGTATGTATTCCTTTAGTAACATGAAGAAAATAAAGCTATAATGTAACCTACTACACATACAGTGTACACACGGCTGGCAGAGCCCACATAGAGTAGCACAACTGCGTATCTATCCCTCTTTTATGATTTAATTATACGCACTTCTAATTTTTCTTGCATCTGTCTTTTCACTTTTCTTTCTTTTTTTTCCCAAAGAGATGTAGAGACAAATTTAGTTACAGATGGCTAGGTTAAGCACAACTTTTTGATTAATGTACTTGAAACACTTTACACAGGTTTGAGTTTCATCTCTAAAACAATGTAAGAGAAGAAGATATGAAAATGAATGACTGCGAAAGAATGAGACTCAATTTTTTTTTCAATATCAAAATATATCTGGAACTCCTCTTCTGTTCTTCAGAGTTGATGGCTCATTTCTTTCTTTTTTTTTATTTCAGCACATTGCAGGAGCACAAATGTTTAGGTTGCATATATCGCCTTTGCCCCCCCAAGTCAGAGCTTCAAGAGTGTCCCTCCCCCAGACGGTGTACTGGATGGCGCATTTCTTAAGGAGCTTCAATAGCATAAATCTTTCCGCTTTGTGGGTAAATTTCATTTTTGGAACAACCAAAAACCAACCAGAGTCAAGTCTGATGAACAAGGTGATTGATGAAGCAGGAAACTATTTTTTGGTTAAAAAGGAGGCACAACTGTAGAGTGATGAGATAGAAAACATAAACTAGCTTAGAAGTAATTCCAAAGTGGAATTCTTTTTAAGCACTTTTGTGAGAAAAAAAAAATGGAGAGCCTCTCCAAATGAGCACTTTGAAAGAAGAATCATTTATCATTATCATTTTTTATCCCTTTCTCTCACCCAAGAAAGGTATGAAGGCTTCAGACGCCATACATCCAAGGCCACAACTACTCTCCCCCAAAAGGAAACCTCTAACTTGGTACGACCGTGTGCACGCACTTGTTGCAGGAAACAGTTTGAAAATCTGTCTTCTCAAGGAGTTGAGTCCAATTATCAGTGATGGTCAACCCCTCCACTCTGTATTTCAATTTGGGGGTGGGCTTCCTGATCTCCCTGGACAGGATTATTAGCAATTATTCCAACATCTTCCATGCTCTTGTCACCTAAAACCACGAGAAGCGTTGTAAGAAGTCCCTGAGTAGGGGGAATATCTTTCTAGGATAAATTTTTGCTCCTGAGGTCATCTGCTCCCCACAGTCTTCTCTCTGTGGAGCTGGAATCTGGGGCAAGAACAGCCAGCATTGTCCATGTCAGAAAGTGCCTCTTTCAACTTTTGACTCTGAGCAGCTTTTTCTCTCTCAGAGATCCAGGGTGCCAACATCTCGGGGTAACATTTCCAACAGGATGTTCAGAGGCAGAGATGGGAGAACACCAGCAAGAGACCCTGGTCCCACAGTCTTTTGGATTCTCTATCACAGGAAGATCCCAGGGCCCCGGAGTGTGGCCAACCTGAACAGGGTAAGACCAAACTCGGTCCTGAGAGTCCATCTCCTCCCTTCGGTAAAGTCCACAACGAATGAACACTAAATTGGTAAGTCCAAGCCTAAAGATCCAGTTGTGCTATAAGAAAATTAAGTAAGATTTCAGAAAACAAAATAATAAGGAATTGGGTAAGGATTATAAGATTGTAACAACCACATTGACTACACACTTCCTCAACCGGGCTCAGTAGCAGGATTAGTTGAATTTGGTGCTGGTCTCAGCAAACAGTATTAATTTCAAAGGCTTCCTTTTTTTTTTCTTTTGTCAGTATAAGTTTATCAACACAGATATTTGCTAATAAATGTGATCTTTAAATCACGTTACTCTAGACACAGACTTACTCTGTGTACGGGGCAGTGAGAGGAGAACACCAAGAGAAAAGCCTCTCCTCAACCACTTAGACTAAACAGACCCCAAATGGCCCGTTTCTGCTCAAGATTTCACCCATTTTGCATTTATTCAACAAATTTCTGTTTAATCTTTTGAGTACTATGCACCAGGTGCTAGGTGAATACATGAAAGGCACAGACATTAATAGAACAGTTATTATCGTCAATGACTTAGCACGTGCAGCCACAAATAGCCACATTCACACAAATATTACAGATTGTGTAGCATTTGAAAAGCGTGGTGTATAAGGTGTCTGGATAAAGTCATACTTTGAAGGGGAAGAGATACATCTAGCCTCGTGTGGTGGCTCACACCTGTAATCCTAGCATTCTGGGATGCTGAGGTGGGCGGGTCACTTGAGCTCAGCAGTTCAAGACCAGCCAGAGCAAGAGCAAGATTCCATCTCTACTAAAAATAGAAAAATTAGCTGGCCGTCATGGTGTGCAACTGTAGTCCCAGCTACTTGAGAGGCTGAGGCAGGACGATCGTTTGAGCCCAGGAGTTTGAGGTTGCAGTGAGCTATGAGGACATCACTGCACTCTACCTGGGGTGACAGAGCAAGACTCTGTCTCAAAAAAAAAAAAAAGAGAGAGAGAGAGAGAGATACAGCTTCCCTTTGACAGGATAGAAAGTTTTGAGTAAGTTGACTTTTGAGTTGGTCCTGGAAGAATGGTTATTATTTTGGAGGAACAGGGAGCGAATTAATATTTATTAAGCACTTAATGTATACAAGTTGCTCTGCTATCTCTAAAGGAAAAAAAAAACAATGTAAAGCAAGTTTAAGCATTGAATGTTGTTAGAATGTTTGGAAAGAGGAAGATTCATAAATCCAAGTAGCTGCAGTATCAAAACTGTGTAAAGCAAGAAGTAGTAAGATAATAGATTATGCTACAATCAAATATCATTTAGGAGAGCGTCAGGCCATTCGAAAACTTTCTGTTGTCTGTGACCTAAAATGTATGGATTGAATGAGAAAAAAAGCATGGGAAAGTATTAGAAGTAATTTTATAAGCATCTTCAATTCTCAAATAAGAAATTTATAATTTGGGTTGAAGACACTGGGAGTCATTACGTTTTTAGGAGTGGGCATAACTCCAAGTGATGTTTGGGAAATGAATATAGCATATCCTGGTGGCCTAACATGACTCTCTGTCCTCTGCTCTCTGGATCCGGTGGGAAGCAATGAGACCAGAAATGTCTCAGATTTCAGATTTTTTTGGATATTGGAATATTTGCATAATAAGATATCTTGGGTATGGGCCCAAGTCTAAATACCAAATTTGTTTATGTTTTATAAACACCATATACACATAGCCTGAAGATAATTTTATGTAATGCTTTCAATAATTTTGTGCATGAAACAAAGTTTATATACATTGAGCCATTAGAAAGCAAAGATGTCAGGTATGGAATTTTCCACTTGTGGTGTTATGTCGGCTCTTCAGATTTTGGAGTGTTTGGATTTCAGATTTTTGGATTAGGGATACTCAATGTATATAATAAACCTAAGACAAATTATGTGAGTCTATGAATTATAAGTGACAGGTAGTTCAGACAATGAGAATTACATGAGATCAAAAGAGTGTTTGCTGTGGGCCAAAATGATTCCTGAAAGCTTCACAGAACTAGGACTTTACCTTAAGAATAAATTTCAGATTGGGAGGGGACAGAGTTTTACCCTTACTCTTTCTCCTCCTAGAATGTTGTGCTTTAGGTGGCTGGCTCCCTTGTGCCTCTCAGGGGTCCCAGATTGTCACCTGCCCAGAGACACCCTCCTTAACTGCTCAATATGAAACAGTGAACCTGTAGTCTCCTAGTATGGTACCTAGTGTTAAGTCTCTCTCTAACACTCACTACCTGATATCTTAACGGTTTTTGCTTATTTGTTTAGTGTCCGTTTCCCTCTTCCAAAATGTAAGTTCCATCAGAGTGGTGACATGGTCTTGTCTATGGTGTTCACAGTTCCTTGAAGATGGAAGTATGTGCTCAATAAGTGCAGGTAGATGTCTGGACGGGCGGATGCTTACATGAATCATGGAAACAGCATGAGCAAATGCCTGCAAGAGCTAGAATGCAAAGAATTAGTCTGATAAGATAACAATTCCAAATCAAAGTGGAGAGATTTTAAGAAAGAACAGCAGGGAATGAAATGAACAAGGGATATAAACAGGCAATTCACAAAATTTAAAACCAAAATATCAGATAAGTACATGAAAACATACACATTCTCATGAGTTATTAAAGAAATGCTAATTAGTATGCTAAAAGATAATTGGTATTAAAACTGACAAAAATGTTTAAGACCGTAAGGCTCAGAATTGGCAGTATTTCTCAAATTGAGCACTATTGTTGGAAAAAAATATGTGTCAAGTCCAGAATAATATATATGTCCTTTGACTTAGCAATTCTACACTTAGAATTTATCTTAGGAAAGAATTAGGCAAAACTGGGCTTCAGGAGTGTGAGTCTCAGTATTGTTGAAAAATTGAAAACTGCATAAATATGTCACAATAAGCAATTAGTTTAATTGATCATGGTGTGTTCATTCAGTAGAACACTATGCATCCCTTAAATATTAATAGGTTGTTTTAGGCATGAAAGACGTTCATGACCATTAGTGAAAAAATCACTTACAAAACAGTGTGTATAGTAGGATCCCAATTTCACAAAAACAAAACAGAGTATCAAATTTATGCTTTGAAAATAAACTGGACTTCCAGGACCAAAATGGTCAAGACAGAATTACCTGCTGTATCTGCCAAATCAAATGAAGTTTTACTGCTTAATTAGAAATTATGGGGCTGAACTGGTGATAGGTGTATAGAAAACTAAGCAACGATGTGAGATGATTATTAACAGGGAAAACAAAAATTGTGTGATAAAGGAACAGTTGCTTTAAGGCACACCATGGCTTAGCAGTGAATAACACTTGTAAGCCCTTAATAATGCAAACGCTGAACACTGATATCAACAAAAAGTGTGACACAACTGTAGGACGGGAAAATAGAAGGAGAAGCATGTGTGTGAGGGCGGTTTAGGAAAGCTAAAGTTCTTTCGTCCATAGAAAAAAGCCAATAGATAACATCTAAAATAAAATTCATGAAATAACAGTATAAGGATACTATTTAGAGATATACACCAGAAGAAATACAATAATGAAAGGGTTAAAAACGAGTAGTGGGGATTAGAGATGAGACGTGGCAGTTTTCACCGTAACTACTATTAAAATCTTCCATAAGCATGTGTTCACATTGACTTGACAAAAAATTAAAATTGAAATAAAAGTTGAGGTTTGGACAAAATTATTTTGATTTTCTACTTAACCTGGATTCAGTAATACACCAAGTTCTACTTTAGATGATTAGAAAAAACAATGAGCCTCTAAATGAGCAGCATTCACTCCATCAAGCAAAGGTGGGGGAAGTTCTTTCTTATTTATTCACCTGTCTATCAATTTCTGAGTAAGTGTTTTATGGCAGTGTATACAAAGATAAAATGCCTTCAAATGCAAAGTGCTTCCCCACGCTTGGGGATCCAGATGAGTCCTAGCAAATCAGACCAGAATCCATAAGGCACTTCCCTCAATAGCAGATTCAAGGGTCTCTAACTGCCCCCACGTCCCAACTCGACACTACGATTCCTCACCAAGGTGTGGTGCCTCTCGTTTCTCTGGTAGTGAGACTAAGCAAAGGCATCCATGGTAGTAAAAGAGCAAAATAAACAGAAGAAATATGTTATCAATTCAACAAACATTTCTACTGTGTACCAGGCAATGTGCTGGGCCCTGGAGGTACAGAGATTTGATCTGATTAAGAAACACTTAAATAATTTCAATACATTATGGCAAGTGCTAAAATAAACATATGTACGGGGCATGGTGGAACTAGACTAGAGATGTCTAGTTTGAAGAAGGTAAGGTTAAGGATGAAGAGATGAAGAGTAAGAATAAGTGATCCAGGCAGGTTTGGAACGTGGACCCTGAAATAGACAGGCCTTGTCTCTAATCTCAGCTCCCTCATTTATGAAACCAATAGTAAATCACTTAATTTTCCCAAGCTTTAGTTTTCCCATCTGTCAAATGATAGTAACTGTAGCCCTGAAGGTTAAGACCAATGTATGCGAAGTACCAAAGTGCTTCTCATTCTGCTAATGACTTTCATATTTGCAATACACTATCATGTAGAAAAGGTTGGAGGCTTCTTGTTGTTCCAGAGGGAATAGATGTTGGTGGGCTTCAGAGAAATGGGCCCTAGTCCTACTCTCCAGACAAAGTCCTGGGGAGAGAGGAAGAGATCCAGAATTATTTGTGGAACCTTTGGTCAGGGAAGATATAAGCCTTACTGTTCGGATGGAGAGTGGGGATGTGGCAAAACTCCGGGTAGGTATTGGGGTACAGGATGTCCAGGAAGAAGAGCTGTAGACATTCCCACAGTAGGTCTATTTTTATGTGCCAACATACTGTACAAGCAGCAAATGAACTTCTTGCCTCCCAAGAATGGCACTGAAGCAGTGGCGAGAGTATTAGGCCCATTGAGATAACGGAAATAGAAATGAAGAAAATATTCTTGGTTACCCGAGTTAACCAACGACCAAGAAGGTGGAATGATGGGTGTCTGTGATGGCCAACAGTGTAAGGGATAAGAAGTCCTTGCCCTTGATGTGTTATTTCAGTCCATCAGAAATTAGAGGAAGCTTTGGGAAAAGGGTTTTGATTAAAGTAAAACATCTATTACAAGGTATAAAATTGCATTTTCTTCAATAAATAGAAATTAAATAAAACAGTAATGTTCTTGAAGTTCTTTCTTTAGCCTAAAATGACTTTCTCCACCACTCGTTCACCCTTTCTGTAGAGAAGAAAAAAAATTAAAGACAAGGTGGTAGTAAGTTTAGGGAAAAAATTGGATAGAAAAGGATATTATAAAAGAATTTAGCATGCACAGAGAAAATTAATGAAGTTTTAAAAACCTCCATAAAAAGAACTAGAATGCCATTTTACCTAAGTCATTAAATATCACCCTATATGAAACTTGGTTAGTTTTTAATAAAGAAGGCTTAGCAAACTCATGGCTATGAAATACACTTGGAATGGACACAAATAATTTAAGTGGAAAAACAGCCCAGAGTTTTGTGCTCAAATATTTTCTTACATGGTGAGATCCCAACGACCTTTAAAAGCAAACCCATTCTCAGCAGTGATTCCTGTTCACACATATTATGCTTTCCGACCGCATGAAAGAGGAGTACCTGCCTGTTTTGCTCAGCCCCACCCACCATCCCCATTCTTGGAACATTTGGAGAGAGAGCAGGGAGAGGGAAGATATATATGCTGGAGCCACCCTGGGGTAGCTTTGCTGTTCTGGAATGGCTTATACAAAGACCTTGAGTAAAAAAAAAAGAAAAGGGCAACATAAAAGAATTCATATCAGCTAAAGGTGGCAGGACTTCCGGTTCTGCAAGATAGCAGGCTAGGCTACCATGCATAGTCTCCTACTATTAACATGTAGAAATGCAGGATAAGAGATTATAACTTTATAATAATCTATGGCTGTGCTCAAGAAAAGAAAATCTGTGGCTATGCCTATGTCAGAAGCTGGGAGAGAGCTGAGAGCTGTAGAGATAGTTACATGAGAGGATGCTCGGCCGTTAGGAGAAGTCATTTAACCCAGTTACCTAGGAATTTGACCCCTGGTGGGTTGCTAAGTCACCTATGAAAACTGGGACTAGTAAACTGTCCACTTGTTGAGACAGACAATAGGAAAGTTGTCTTAGCCATGACCGTAGCTGGAAAACTAGAAGGCTAAATCAATAAATAATTCTCCCACGAGAACTGACATCCCAGGCCTGTAGGCTTGGAGTTTGCTTTATACTACATTCGTGGTGTGGGAAATCCTTGGTCTTGGGCTGATGAAGGCTTTGGGGTATTCAAATGAAGCAAACAAAAACACACTTGAGGGATTCTTTAACAACCCGGGATGCCTGGATTCACAAAGAAAAATAAAGTCCCTCTTATAATCCAAAATTATAAAATGCACAAGGAAATTATTCATTGTGAATGAAAGTCAACAGAACAGCAAACATAAAAACTATAGCTCAAAAAATATAAAGCAATTGAAAAATAATCTGAAAGGGAATACGACATGCATGTTTAAGGTGACTAAAGGTATTAAAAGGTACAGAAATAATAATGCAGAAAGAGAATTAATGAACTGGAAGCCAAATCTGAGTACATTGCCCAGAGCACAGAACAAAAGATAATTAAATACAGGAAATTTAAAAGAGAAGTTAAAAGACATGGAATGTAGATTGAGAAAATCCAACATGCATCTAATAAGAATTCCAGAAAAGGAGAATAAAGACAATGGGAAAGAAACAAAATTCAAACAATAATAGTTGAGAATATCTAGATTTAATTAAAAAAATATGAATCTTCTGGTTAAAGAAGCACAATAAGTCTGAGCAAGATAAATAAAAATAAGTTCACACCTAGAGTAATTGCAGTGAAATTATAAGAAACTTAAGGAAGCCAAGATATCCAGGAAGAAAAAAAAAATAAATCTATTTATAATAGAACAACAACCCAAATGGCAACAGGATTTCTAACAGTAATATTAGAGGCTGGGAAACCCTGGAATATCTCCCAAGTACTTAGGGGAAATAACCAGCAGCTTAGAATTCTATTATCAGTTAAACTAGAACCGAAGAGCAAGAGTGACATTTTCATGAAGAGACCGTTAAGGCATGCCACTAATAGGAGAGAGAGAAAGAGGGAAAAAAAATGCTCACAGTTGGGCAAACAATATAGTTGGTTAACCTACAGGTAAATCTAGACAAACATTGACTCAAAATATCAATAAAAGAGAAATAGTAAATAGTTTGGAGAATACATTTTAAAACAAAATAGAAGAAAACCATTATACATACAGTGAATGGGTAACAGAGATTGGAATGAAAGCATTCCATTCGAAGGTCCTCGTCCTAGGTCAAGTCACAGGTGCATGTTGAAAAGCTAATGGGACCACTAGAATAAATAGGAGCAGAATCTATAACTTCCAAAGAGAGCATCAAAAATAATTTGAGAGAGCTGTGTTCTGGATACATGGGGTTCATTTTACCCATACTGATCTTTATTCTTATCTGCATGAATGAGATATTTCATATAGATAAGCAAATAAAAAAAAAAACCTCATCAAAAGCCAGTACGAGACAGAATGTTAAAGGGAGTAAGTTTAAAGAAAACCCTAATCAAACACAATAAACGTAAATAGATTATCTTATCAATCAAAAGATGCAAACTCTTATAACAGGAAAAATTTTAGCTGCATGCTATTTATAAGAAGTATGTCTAAAATATAATAGAAAAGTGAAAGATAAAAGATGGAAGGCTATATACCAGGCAAATATTCACCACAAATAAAACCACACTGGTGACAATGTAGTATCAGACAAAAGAATAATTAAGGCAAAAGACAGTATTAAGAATAAAGAGGGGCTGGGCATGGTGGCTCATACCTGTAATTCTAGCACTTTGGGAGGCTGAGGCAGGAGGATTGCTTGAGGTCAGGAGTTTGAGACCAGCCTAAGCAAGAGCAAGACTCTGTTTCTCCAAAAAAAAAAAAAAAGAAAGAAAAAAAGTTAGCCATGCATGGTGGCACTCACCTACAGTCTCAGCTACTTGGGAGGCCGAGGCACAGGGATCGCTTGAGCCCAGGAGTTTGAGGTTGCAGTGAGCTATGATGACACTACTGCACTGCATCTTGGGGGACAGAGAGAGACCCTTTCTCAAAATAAAATAAAATAAAAATAAAGAAGACATTATATATTAAAGGAAAAAATTATCAGAAAGATGTAATAACCATTTACCTATCTAACAATTTAGCCTCAAAATTATAAAGCAAGAATTGATAGAAACCAAAAAGAAATTTACAAGTCAACACAGTAAAAATTTTAATATTTTAATATTGTTTTCTCAGAATTGATCAATCAGTAATTAATAGATTAAACAGACAAAATAATTAGTAATGATATAGACAATTTGGACAAGACAATTAATAAGCTTGACCAAAGGGACATATATAGAACTCTGAGAACTGAAGAATACACATGTTTTCAAGCACACATGGAATTTTTGAAAATAAATTGATCATATAGTATGCTAACAACCAAGTCCCAACAAATGCGAAAGAATTGATATTCTACGGACCACATCAACAACGAAAAATTTTAAAAATATGTTTGTAAATTTTAAAAAATACTTCTAAGTAATCAATGAGCTGAGGAAAAATAATGAAATTGAAGAACCAAACCATGATACTTACATGAAATACTAAATCTGGGAAACAACCAGTGAGTGATATGCTGGTAAATGTTTTTCCACAGGCTCCCCGGGTTGGCGTGTATGTTTGGAGGATAACGGGTGTGGGAGAGACAATATCCATAGTATAAATATCCCACCGTGGTCTATTTCTAGCTACCAACATGGAGAGTGCTATTGGGAGGAAACACACACAATTGACTCTCAGAAGCTGTTAATAATATGAGCTATAGTTGGTCAGCACACCACCGTGGACAACTGAAATTATCTTTAAATTCATACATTAAACAAAGAAGAAAGGTTGAAAATGACTGCACTTACTTTCCAAATCAAAGGTTAAAAAAAGAACAGTAGAGTAAACCCAAAGGAATTAGAAGGAAGGAAATAATAAAGGTAAGAGCGAAAGTTAATAACATTAAAAATAAAGACTCAGTTCAGAAGATTAACAAAAGAAACAAATGATTCTTGTAGAAGACAAATTATATAGTTATCTGGCTAATTTGATCAAAAGAAGAAAAAGGCAAATAAAAATAGATAATATTCTAAATAGAAAGAACATAATAGAGGGGTAGCAGAAGATAAAAGATAAATATTATAAATAACTTAATGCCAATAAGTTTAAAATTTGAGATTAAAAAGGTAATTTTCTGGAAAAATATAACAACAGACTCAAGAAGAAATATAAAACATGAGCATACATATTACTCTGAAAGAAATTAAATCAATCCACCTCCCCTCTGCTCCTGTCCTTTCTAAATACACACACAAACTCAATCTCCAAGCTTGATTGATTTTACAGGTAAGTTCTGCCTTCAAGAAATGGCTCATTTTAATGTTGTAAAATTGCTTCAGAAAAATATGAAAAGGAAGAAATCTATCCAGCTCATTTTATGAGGCCATTAAGTCTTCAAACAAAATGAGAAAGAAAAACTCTAGGCCAATTTCATATATGAACAAAGAGAGAAATACACTAAATAATATATTCTTAAAATCTAGCAATATAATTTCTCAAATCTTTTCTAATTAAGATTTACCCAAGAATGCCAAAATGGCTTAGAATATCTATTAATATAAATCATTACCTTACCCCATTAAAGAAGAAATGTTTTTATGTTACAATTGCAGAGAAGGTATTTAATGCAATTTAACAACCATTCTTGATTAAACAAATATACCTTCCCAAAACAAATACATCCTTTTAAACAAACTAGGAATAAATGAAAACTCCCTTAACTTAATATATCTTTCAAAACCCTATTGCAAATATCAAAATTAATAATGTCAAAAACATAAGGATACTCTTTATTCTACTTTCAATATTATACTGTGGGTCCTAGTCAACATAATACAAAAATAAAAGAAAAAGTTAAACTATTGAAATGTTTATGGAAGCCTTATTAATAATAGTCAAAAACCTCAGAACAACCCAAACAACTATTAACAGGAGAATGAGTAAACACATTGTGCAAGACATACACAGTGGAATACTATTCAGTCATAAAAGAAAGAATGGATTACTAATACAAGAAAACAACATGAATGAACCTTAAATGAGCACTTTGCCATGCAAAATCAGCTGGTCCCAACATAATGCATACTTTATGATTCCATTTATATGAAGTTCAAGAACAGGAAAAACTAATTTGTGATAACAGAAAGAAGATCATTGGTTACATAAGGTTGGGATGAGGAAATTGAGTGCCAGGAAGCACAAGGTGGTGGAAGTGCGGTGTATCTTGATTGGGGGTGTTAGTTATGCAAGTGAATATAGTTATCAACGCTAACTGAACTATATAATTAATATCTATGCATTTTATTGTGTGGTAATTATTTATCAATGCCAAAAAGCACAATAGATACAAAAAGCTTAAGAGTGAGAAAAGGGGGGAATGTAATTAATAGGTAATTTAGGTCATTAAATATTAAATGTAAAATTTTGAATCAAAAGTGTAGTTTATTATATCTCAAACAAGAAGCAGTACAATTAATCAAAGTATGCGCCTAAACTATTGACACAATATTCTCACCTTAACTTAGCTTGTTTATGCCAGCAGTGAAGAAAACTGGAGAGAGTGGCCATGAGATCGAGAAAGGCATTTTCCACGGTTTGTTGAGAATTGAATATTTTTCCTTGCAAGAAGTAGTCCAAAGCCCGGAAGATGTGGTAGTCAGTTGGTGCAAGGTCTGGTGAATATGGTGAGTGACAGAGAGTTTCCAAGTCCAGCTGCTGTAGTTTGAGCAGCATTGTTTTTTGTGGCATGTGGTCTTGCAAGAGGATTGGCCTGTCTCTATTGACCAATCTTGGCTGCTTAATCGCAAGCATCCTCAACATTTGGTCCAGTTGGTTGCAGTAGACATACGCTGTGGTCAATGGACCAGGTTTCATGAAGCTGTAGTGGATGATACCAGCACTGGACCACCAGACAGACACCATTAGCTTTTTTTGATGAATATTCAGTTTTAGACTGTATTTTGGCACTTCATCTTTATCCAACCATGGTGGTGAACACTTGAGATTGTCTAAAAGAATCCATTTTTCATCACACGTAACAATACGATGTAGAAATGGTTTGCCTTTATGTCGTGACAGCAAAGAAAGGCAAGATTTGAGATGATTTCTCTTCTGATGTTCATTTAATGCATGTGGTACCGATCTATCCAGCTTCTTTACCTTGCCCATTTGTTTCCAATGCTCCAATGTTGTTGGAATAGTAACATCAAACCTTTCTGCTAATTCACGTGTAGGTTGAGACGGATTCACTGCCGCTACAGCTTTCAGCTCATCATTATCCACGTTGGTCTCAGGTCACCCACGTGGTTCATTTTCCAGATTAAAATCACCAGAACAGAACTTCTCAAACCATCGACATAGTGTGAGTTCATTAGCCACATACTTCCCACTTTGCTGATATTTTGAGCTGTTTGCACTGCATCGGTTCCACCATGGAACTCATATACAAAAATAACAAATTTTTGACTTATCAAAGGTTTTACAAAAATTGCTCTAAAAATATTTTGAAAGATAATCACAAGCCACAACATGCATTTGAAAGAGTGAGGATGTACTTTCACAATAAAAATAAAACAAGAAGTGTCAAAGTGAAATGTCAGCAATACCAACTGTCAAACTTTAGTACTTTGTGAAATCGGATATTTCATATTTAATAACCTGTAAACTATCCAGTAGAATCTACAAATAAATATTAACACTAATAAGAAAGTTCAGTGAGTTTGCTAGAATCAATATACACAAATCAACAGTTATTTTTAAAATATAATTTTTAAAAGAAGTAAGTTTTATTCTCTGTTTTGAAGGACGTTATTAACCGCAGCAATAAAAGCTTTATGATACCCATAAACAAATCTAATAAATGGTGTGTAAAATTTTTATGGAGAAGGTAACAAAACTTTATTGAAGGGAGAAAGAAGAAATTCATTGTATTCATGGATGGGAGGGTTCGATATTTTAATTTTGAATTTTTTCCCAAATTTACCTATAAATTGAATACAATTTCAATAAAAAGCCCAGTAGAATTCTTCAAAGAACTGACAAGATGATTCTAAAATGCTTATGAAAGAAAAAAGCCCTCAAGAGTAGGCTAGACAATTGCAAAGACGAAGGAGGAGGTGGAGGCAGAGGAGGAGGAGAAGGAAAAAAACGGGGAGGCTATTTTTTGAATATTGATACTGTATTATCATATAAAACCATACTAAGCAATGTGATATTGCCACAGGGAATAGAGAGCTTAGAAATAGAACCACTTAGATATGTAAATTTGAAATATGACAGAGATGACATCACAAATCACTGTACAAAGAATAAGAGTATTCAATAAATGATGCTGAGATATCACCATATGGAAATAAATCAGTCCAACTATTTATACGGAAGAGGGTAAAATTGGGTACCTACTTCATAGTATACCCAAAAAATCACCTAAATGTGAAAATCAAAATTTAAAGAGAAATTACAGAATACCTTGATGACATCTGAGTACTGCCATATTATTTATTATATATATTATTATGCTAAAAGCATAAACCATATTGAGAATGTAACTACAGTAAACTAAGAAACTTCTATGTATCAAGATGACAACAAAAAGCAGGTCAAGAGATACTACAGGAAGGTGTTTACAACCCATATAACTGACTTTATACAATCAGAAAAAAAAAACACAATTCCTTAAAAATGAGGCAAGACAAAAATCCAAGGAAAAAAGGGAAAACAAATAGATAAACATATGAAAAGAAGCTCTTATCTCTCAAGTAAATTAAAGAAAGATGCAAATTAGAACAGCAATGAAATACCATCCCATACCTATCAGATTGGCAAAAATCAGTGAGTTCAATAATACCAACAATGAGTGGGACTAGTGGGAAACGAGAAATCTTATAGGGTGCCGGCAGGACTGCAAATTGGTGCAATTACTTTAAAGAGTAATTCTGGAATAACTAAAAAAAATAATAATTTGATGATGTCCATAACTTACCAACCAGAAATTTGGCTTCTAGATGTTTGCTACCGTGAAACATGTGCACAGGAGATACAGTCAAGACTATTAATTGCAACATTGTTCATAATGTTGCAAAAAACTGGGGGAAAAACACAAATGTGATAAATGGTATACTTTTTAAAAACGACTCATAAATCCTATGTATATTTAGTACAGACGCGTACATATTCAGAGAGTATAATAGTTACAGCACTACCCGTACAGCAGTGGTATGTGGGAAAGGGTTCCAGGGACAAATTGCCTGGGCGGGAGTCCTGGCACCTCTGCTCACCAGCTGTGTGGTCTTGGACAAGCTACTTAACCAATCTTTTCTCAGTCCCTCGTCTATAAATGGGGGATAATAATCGTATCTATGTCATATGTCTGCTGTGGGCATTAAGGGAGTTAATGTATGTAAAGTGCTTAGAATAATGCCTGGCATATAGTAAATTTGTGGTTTTTATTACCGTCATTATCACCATCATTGTTGCTGTCATCATCATCGTCAAGACAATGGTTTCCTCTGGGAAGAAGGGGAAGGGGGGCATGGAGAGAAATCTATAGCTTTATTTATAAGTAAATATGCCTACATGTTAACATATATTAAACTTGAGGTTAGTATGAGTATCTGGCTGAGTGTATTTAGTGTATGGTTGCCATAGAAATTTCTGGACTTGGCTGTGTATTTGAAATAGTTCATATATCAAAAGTGTTTTAAGTAAAAAAGATGAATGGTCTGTGTAATCTTATGGAAAATGTTTAAACTGCCTTATGTACTGAATGACTGTGAGAGGAAGGTATCGGAGGAACGTGCCTTTGGACAAATGTTTAACAGCGATCCAGCAGCAAGCAAGCTACAACAGCAAGGTCCAAGTTAACATTTCAAGAAAGAAAAGCCAGGGAAGTTAAAAGCAATTCTTTCTGGGAATATCTGAGGTCTAGAGTAGCAAGAAAATGTGCAGAAATGCAGTTTCCAGGAAGGGGTTAAACACAGAAGTCCTGGAAGTGCCAAAGAAATACTGCTAGTTGATATCAGTATCTAAAAAATATATTCCCTGATGAAACTATTATAGTATCCTGTATAATATTTATTGTTTTTAAATGAATATTTATTGTTCTTCAATTATGTATACATGTTTGCTGTTTGCCTTTTTGCCTGAGGCGGACCTCAGCTATTATTTAAAAAAAGAAACAGAAAGAAAACTTTTATATTCCTTATGTGTATTAACCACAATAAAGGCCTTTGTGGCTGTGGCATTCCTGGAGAGGGATTATCCGCCGTGACGCTTGCAGCGCCAGCAGCAGCCGTGTAAACGCGGCCCACACAGCGGCGGGTTATGTCCGGCAGCGCGAGGAGGAGGCCGGAGGGCGGCGGTGCCAGGGCTGGTCCAGTTGCTCAGAGGCACCCACGGGGACCCAGGCCCTTTCTGCCTCTTTGGTCTGCGGCCTCGTGTGTCGCGCTCCGCCAAGGTCAGGGGCAGGCGCGGCACCTCTGCGCATGAAGTCTCCGCGCGAGCGAGCACCCGGGGGAGAGGGCTCTCCCTTCCTCCTGCCGTGTCCCCCCGAGAGAAGTTCCCCTCCACCTCTGCGAACAGAACGGGGTCCCTCGGACATCCCCAGACTGTCCACCGGCGGACGGAATTGGGCTGTCACGGCTGTGCGACGCTCATCGCTGATCCGTCTCCTGGGACCGGAACCACGCTCTTTCAGCGTGTTGCCACCTGTGTCCGAACAAAACCTGGGTTATGTTATCGGGGAAGAAGAGACACAAAGAGGAACATGGGCTAGTCTTACCAAAGGGAAGAAAACAAAGGCAGAAAACAGAGAAAGCACAAAAAAAACCTATGCAGTGCCGACTCAGTTCCCTCCAGGGAGACGTTCCGCTCGTGGCAGACACTGCTGGCTGTCCCTAATAGTGACCACCCAGCTCTTTCTTGCTGGGAGTTCCGGATTTGTTGGTATATCGGGCAGCTAAGTGTTTTCCAGAAGTTGGGCCCTTCTGTAGCCCAGGAGGGTCTGCACCCGCTGTGGTAAATCCATTCCCCAGCCGGCGACCACCTTAGGAGTGAGAACGTGCCCGGAGGGAAGTTGCCCGTGGAGCCCCCGGGACGGGCAGGAGAGCGGAGACCCCTCCGTGTCCTCCACGCTGTGCTGCGAAGACGTCTTTAACTGCAGCCGCTGCCGCCACAGCGCGAGCCTGAGGGACCCAAGGCTTTAGCTGCCCTAGCGAAAATGGGGCCTGGGTGACATGGCCGAGCTTCTATATTAACCAACCTTTTAATCGCCCTACCCCAAAACTTCTTGCAATGTGAAATAATAATCTTTCTTCTTTCCCAAGCCATTTTTGTTTGATTTTTTTAATTACTTGCAGTCAAATCATCCTGGTACCATATTCACACTAAAAAATGTAAAGCCAATAATTTAATGAGAGATTTAAAAAATCTGGATAGATAAAGAGCTAACAAGAGCACATCTAGCTTCTTTAAACTGGCTTGAATCCACATGTTCAGAATAATCAAGTCCCACAATACTTAGGGAAAACCTTTTATTAAGCATTTCCTATGTTTAAGGCACTTTTCTGAGCTCTATGATAAGGTAGAGATAGATAGAATATAGGGATACAAAAAGTAGAAAATGCATAATCCTTAAATACAAGAAGTTTATAATACAACTGGGGAGAAAGTTCGGTTGATAGTACAAATTCTAAATCACACATCGTGCATTTAAAAGAAGTGGTTCCATTATTTTCAAGGCTGGCACCCATTATCAACCAAGCAATAAATTGTACATCATACCATAATGTATCAAATATTATAATCCCTCACCACACAGAAATCACGAGATCCTAAAGTATATTAGACAAATCTTTAATTTCATAAGATCAATCCTTCTTCTGAAATAGCTACTGACATCTGAATAGATTTACTTTACCCCTGAGCAAACCGAAAATTTATAGAGAAAGACATAGTGTCCAATTTTTCACTTAAAGCATTTTACCATTTATGAGTGATCATCATACACTGGAAACGAGTAGAGTCTAAATTAACGAGTCTTCACTGTATTTGCATTTGAGTATGGTGATTTCTGACTTGGTGGCTTATCTTTAAATTTACTGATGAAAATAAAGCTAACACAGAGATGGTGGGGAGCAGGCTGACCTGCTCACTTGATGTGCACATTTTGGTATTTGTGGAGAAAGTGCCCAGGGCAAGGAGGATTCTAAGTAGTGATAAGTGTGCATGTTGCCTTCACGGAGACCCTGAGGGAGATGAAGAGTGCTAGGCCTTGGCAGGAAGGCAGCAACCCAGCGATGAAATACTTCGGTTCTGAAAGTGTCTACCAGAGCATAAATTTATTAACACCCCATTTTAGACCACAAAGCAAATGCGTCTGTAAAGCAGTAGCTTCCACTAGCTAAGTCAGATTTGTTTTGTGTTCTGTTGTAGTATTTTTTTTTATAAAAGTATGAATGGTTTAGAAACCTAGCTTTCTTTTTATTTTTAAATATTTAATTAACAAGTAAAAATTGCATATATCCAAGGTGTACAACGTGATGGTTTGATATACATACACATTGGTACTGATTATCACAGTCAAATTAACTAATGCATTCTTTATCAACCATAGTTACCACTGGGCGCATGCATGCGTGTGTGTGTGTGTGTGTGTGTGTGTGTGTGTGTGAGAGAGACAGAGAGAGACAGGGAGAGAAGAGAACAAGACAGAGAGAGAGAGAGATGAGGACACTTAAAAATCTGCCATCTTCTCAAATTTCAAATAAACAGTAGAGCATTATTACCCACAGTCACTGTGCTGTACTTTAGGTTCTGAGAACTTACTCATAACCGAAGTTTGTACCATTTAACCAACATCTCCCCATTTCCCCCACTCCCTAGCCCCTGGCAACTGTTGTTCTCCTCTCTGCTTCTGTGAGTTCAACTTTTGGATTCTACATATAAGTGAGATCATGCAGCATTTGTCTTTCTGTGCCTGGTTTCTTTCACTCAACATCATGTCCTCCAGTTCATCCATGTTGTCACAAATGACACAATTTCCTCCTTTTTCATGGCTGAATATTAGTCCACTATGTATATACCAAATTTTATTTATCCATTCATCCATCGATAGACACTGCAGCTGTTGTCATAGCTTGGCTATTCTGAACAATGCTACAAAGAACATGGGGGTACAGATATCTCTTCAAGACATTGATTTCATTTCTTTTGGATATATACCCACAGTGGGATTGCTGGATCATACGGTAGGTCTATCCTTAACTTTTTTGAGAAAACTCCATACTGTTTTGCATGGCAGCTGCACCATTTTACCTTCCCACCAATAGTACAAAAGGGTTCCCTTTTCTCCACACCCTTACAGACACTTGTCGCCTCTTGTCTTTTGCTGACAGCCATCAGGCACCTGTCCCATGGCTGGTTATAGTAGACCTAGTGTGCTGCCAAGGGCAGAAGGGCTAGGTAGTGGCCTTCTGCATAAAAACATTTAAAAGCCTTTCAGTATGGCCGTGTTGCAGTTTCCTCTTCAGAAACCAGCAAGTACAAACTTGGCCTTTAAATAGAAACTCTTCATTAATAGAGGATTGCCATTTTGGCTAAAACCCAACTGGAAGACTTTAAGTGGATTGGAAAGAAGATGAGAAATGTAGGTGGAAAATTATAGAGGGACAGGAGGGTTTTCAACTTCTAAAATGTCATCAGCCTGGTTACCAACCCCTCCCCACTTTTATGGAATCCTGCAATCTTGGAGAAGAGTATTACTACTGTGATTTTATTCATTTATTTTTAGAGGCAGGATCTCACTCTGTCACCCAGGCTGGAGTGCAGTGGCATGATCATAGCTCACTGTAACCTTGAACTCCTGGGCTCATGGGATCCTCCTGCCTTGGCCTCCCAAGAAGCTAGGACTACAGGCACACACACCACACTCAGCTAATTTTTACTATTATTATTATTTTAGAGATGGGGTCTTGCTATGTATACAGTGATTTTTAAATGATCACATTTTAGTGTCAAGGTCATGAAAGACAAGGAAAGAAGGAGAAGTTGTCACATGTCAGAGGCAACTGAGGAGATATGATATCTAAGTGCAATGTGGTATCCTAGATTGAATTCTAGAGTAGAAAAAGGACATCAGTGGGAAGACTGAGGAAACCCAAATAAAGTCTACAGTTTAGTTCATAGTATTGTGCCTTGTTAATGTCTTAGTTTTGGTTAATGTATTGTGGTCACATAAGATGCAACCACTAGGTTGTAGAGCATACAGAAACACTTTGTATAAGCTTTGCAGTGCATGTTTATTTTTTTCTGGACATTAAAATTTACTACATAAGGCTAAATTTAAAAGCAAAATACCTTCAAGAAATCATTTTCTGTATGACAGAAAATGCAGTGTGTTTTTCTCCAGGGAAACTCATGATGGTTGCAGAATGATTATTGGGTATAGAACCCACTTTGAAGAAATCCAGGAACTTGCTTGACTTTACTTCAAGGTAAATATGGTGTCCACTGTGTGGGCTAGGTGGGGAGATCCATAAACAGGAGGAAAAAGTTGAAGTATGCACGGGCAATGCTGTCACTCCTTACCCGCTTCCTAGATGTCGGTCTTTCACCGGCTGTGTTCTGAGAAAGAACTAGAGTTTGGGGAAGTTAACAGGCAGGGTGAGGAGGTTTCTAGGAAATCAGAGCTGTGGACCTGGGATTCTCAGTCTGGGTATACGAGAACAGCTGTCTTTCAACCTATACTTTGTAGACTGAGCTTCTACATAAGATTTCATTTGGTAGAAAAGTTTTATTGCATGAATTTGTCCACGGGGTGTAAGGGGAGTCTCTTTTGCATTTTTTAAATTTCATTATCGAAAATTTCAAATATCTACAAACCTAGAGAGAATAGTTCAGTGAATCCCCATTCACTCAACATCCAGCGTCAGTAATTACCAACTCATGGCCATTCTTGTTTCATCTACACCATAATCACTCCCCCACCAATCGCTCCCACAAGACGATTTTGTAGGAAATCCCAGACATTACATCACTTTATCTGTAGATATTTCTGTATGCATCTCTAAGTGATATTATTTTTATAAAAAAGCATAACCACAATAGCCTTATCATACTTAAAAAATGAACAATAGTGCCTCATCAAATATCCAGGCAGTGTTTAGAGTTTCCCAATTACTCATAAATTATTTTTCACCATTCATTTAAACAAGGTCCATGTCTTGTGTTTGGTTTTTGTACCTTTTAATTGTCATAGAATCTAGAAGTCCCCCTCTCTTTGCAGTGGGTCGTTCATTCTGCAGAGTTTTCTACTTTCTGGGTTTGGCCGATTATGTCTTTGTGGTGTCATTTCACACATTTAACACGTTCTCTGTCTGCTGAATGCTCTTTAAACATTTTCTCTCGTGCTGGCCTCTGCTCCAGCTCCAGCGGTGACCTCACTCGTTGCCATGGCTTTATTCTCGCCCACGTGAGAGCTGCATGCCCCCCTGCCTGGTGGGGGGACAGCCCACAGCCACCTCCAACCACAACAGGTCTGTCAAAGCAGAGGGCTCTGTCCCCTCCCCGCCATCTGCAGTCCCTGCCTGTGCTCCTTGTCCTTGGGGAAAGGAGCCACAGTCTGCACAGAGGACCACGCCAGGTGTGTGGGCACCTTTGACTCCTCCCTCCCTTACACCCCCCACATCTGATCCATTCCAGCCTCTGCCAGGTCTACCCTGGACTACCTAAGTCATCTACTTCTCTCCATTTCCAAGGTTGACACTCTTGTCGATGTCACTGGTACCTCTAATCTGGATGGCTTTAGCAGCCTCCTAACTACTTCTCCTGTCACAATGCTCACCTCATTTTAAATTGTTTTTTCATTCTGCATTTAGAATGTTCTCTCAAAAACAAATGTGATTGTTTTGCTCTCCTATTTAGAACCCCCCCAATGGCTCTCTGTTGCTCTGAGGATAAAATCTAAACTGCTGAACACGGAAAGCCCTATAGGATCTGGACCTCGCTGGCTTTTCCAGACTGACTTCTCCCCCACTCCTCCCCACCTCACGTCTCACCCTGCACCCTGATGTCAGGAGCTCCTCCCAAGTCTCCCTGTGCCTTGCCCACTGCCCTCGTTTCCTTTCCCCCTTGCCTGCTTCAGCCCGACCTGTGCTTCCACTTCCCTGCTAGTTTCCTCCAGTTCCCTCCACTGTAACCCTGCAAGGGCTGTGTCAGCCAGTTCTCCTGGATCCTGTCCCAGCACTGGGATTCAGCCCTGTCACAGCACTGCTGCCTCCCTCACTATACAGGAATCTCCCTCACAGCAGGAAACGTGTTTTCTTTCTTTTATGTACTTAGGACCTAACCAATGCCTGGCATACAATAAGCATTTAATTAATCAATTGGCTGAACTGATAAAGGGATGTAATGGTTAATTTTATGTGTCAACTTGACTGGGTTAAGAGATACCCAGATGACTGGTAAAACATTATTTCTGGCTGTATCTGTGAGGGTGTTTCTGGAAGAAATTAGCATTTAAATCGGTAGACTAAGTGAAGAAGGTCTGCCTTTACCAATGTGGGCAGGCATCATCCAATCCACTGAGGGATGCGAAAGAACAAAATGGTGGCAAAAGGGCAAGACAAGTTGTTCTCTCTTCTGGAGCTGGGGCATCCACCTTCTGCTGACCTCAGATGTCAGAGTTCCTTCACCTCCATCTTCTCAGGCCTTTTGCCTCAGTCTGAGAGTCACACCGTTGGCTTCCCTGGTTCTCAGGTCTTCAGACTTAGGCTGAATTACACACCAGCTTTCCTGGGCTCCAGCTTGCAGATAACACATTGTGGGACTTCTTAGCTTCCTTGATGTGAGCCGATTCCCATAATACCTCCCTTCATAGGTGTGTGTGTGTGTGTGTGTGTGTGTGTGTGTGTGTGTGTGTGTTTGTGTGTCCTATTGGTTCTGTTTCTCTGGAGAACACAGACTAATATAGGGTGTAAATGAATAAATGGATGAACAAATCAATAAATCAATGAAAATGCTCATGTAAATGTGACCTAAATATGAAAGGACCAAAGACAAGCTAGATAATTTTTATTTTCAAAAACTTCTATCAACAGAGGTCTTTCTGTCTTTTAATAGAAATTACTCAGATTTATCTAGTAACCAATCCATTATTCACTTTATCTTGCCTGACAAGGCTTTCTTCAATGTAGACAAGGAAAACTACGTTCAAAGCTTTTCTTAGACAAGTGATGAAGTTATAGCATAACACACAAAATTTTATGACAAAGCTATTGGTTAACACATTTCTAATATTTGATAACTTCTTTGCAGATACAGGAGATAAGGATTTTTGAGGACATTTTGGAAACAATTTCAGTAAAAAAATCAGATACAATATTATTTTTCTTTCAAAATACTGAAAGTATGTAATATCCCCCCTTCTTTGTAGGTTATTCCTACTAATATTAATATATTTCCATGGCTATTTATAATGTACATCTCTGTATTAAAAAAAAGCTGTTGTGACTTCTTTTTGAAATTAGTAGTTAGTACACATTTTAAAAAATTTACTTCTTAAAAAGGTTTATATTCTTCTATTTTAGCAGATGGGCTTAGATACTCTCTTGACTCATCAATAACACAACTGTGAAATTCTGGTTGCCTTTGTTGACTGTCCCAAAGTAAGAAGTAAGAATCCTCCCACCCTCCAAATTGTGGCCTCTCTGGGGCTCAGCGTCATAAAAAGGAGTCACCAGCCCAGCCCACAGAGCTTAGGAAACAATATGGACAACACTGTCATTGTAGATGTAAGAGAGATGTTGACGTGATTTTTCAAACCCAGTTCCAGGGAATAAAGATTGAAGATTTATACAGGTTATTAAATCCCATCAAAAACCAAAAAATTTTTCACTAGCTCCTTCCCAACTCATCCCTCTTTCCTTACCTACAATGCATATTCCATAAGAATACTATCAGGAGAACTAGGAGAAGCAAGCCTGCAAATTCTCCATTAAGCCCCAGTTCCAGATGGTATGTCCATAAAGAACCCCATCTAGGGATGTCAGAGGCTTTCCAGATAGCACTTGAAAACCACCATCTAGACAAGATTCTTCCAGATTCTTAGCTTGAGCAATAACAAGAATATCCATAAACATCCTAGCAAAGTCTAGTGTCAGGAGGAAAAACCTGCACAGCAAATAGAAGAAGATAAAGCAGGCTTATTCTCTTCAATTAGTCATAGCCAAAGAAACAGCAGAGCATCCTAAAATATGAGTTGAGTTGGAATCTTAGTTCAGTGATTCTCCTTGTACTTAAAGTGATAAATTTATCCTTAAGTACAGCTTAATCCATATCCTACTAATTATGATATGTAATTCTGAAATTGCCATTATTTTCTAATCCTTGCCCAGGGTTATTTAGGACAGTTCTAAATTGTCAAGAAGTCTTAATTTTTGTGTTGGTATACCTGTGCCAAAACTTTTGAGTTTTATTGCATTTTATGCCAGTATAATTTCTAAGTTTGGAAATTTATTGAAATGTTGTAGCCTCTGAGTATGTATAAATGTTTCATGATTCATAGTCTCTTTCAAGAATTAGTTTTCTTGTTTATGTTGCTTCTTGACCATAGTAACGATGATCATTTAAATCTTAGTGCTTTTTTTCTGCTTTTATTGTACATCACTATTTCTTTCATGCAGTGTTTATTCTTGCATTCTTTGCTTTAATTCATTTCTAGTGAGCAGGAAGTTTTCAGGTAATTTTTTTTTAAGATGGGCATATATGGGTATATTATCTGAGTCCCCAAACATATCTAAGTATATCTCTGTTACACTTGCACATAAAATAATACTGGATTGATATAAAATCCTTGGGTCATATTTTTCCAACTAAATTATTTTGCAATTGTTTCTTTTTTCCAGGCATTTATTTTCCTGGGGGGAAAATGTATGCCTATCCTTTTTATTATATTCAAATTCCTTGAAACTAAAAAAATTAACTTGGATAGTCTAGATCTATTATTCCTGTTGTTAATTTTGCCCTTTGATTTAGATACTTAAGTCTTGCTCCTGTAAAAAAAAATGTGCATAATTTCTTTCATTATTGCTTCTCTTTGCCTGCTTGGTTCTTTTCAACTGGAAATACTTTTATGTGTATATGAGATCTCCTGATTTTCTCTTCAGGGAATCCCTCTTCTGTAACTTACATATATTTTTTAACTAATAGACATTTTTTTCTTTATTGGCAGTATTAGATTTACAGAAAAAATTAAGTGAAAAGTACAGAAAGTTCCCATATGTTTCCTCCCCCTTCCATCAATTTCCCCTATTATTAGCATCTTATGTTAGTGTGGTGCATTTGTTACAACCAATGAAACAATATCAATACATTTATATTAATTAAAGGGCATAATTTACCTTAGGGTACACTCTGTGTTATACTTTTTACAGGTCTTGACAATGTATAATGACATGTACGCACCATTACAGTAACCTAAAAAATAACAGTTTCACTGCCCTAAAAATCCCTTCTGCTCTACTTATTCATCTCTCACTTGCACCTCAAACCCTAGAGAACCACTGACTGGTCTTTTTATTGTCTCCATAGGTTTACTTTTTCTAGAATGTCATGTAGTTGGAATCATAATATGTAGCTTTTCCAGATTGGCTTCTTTCACTTAGAAATATGCATTTAAAGTTCTCTGTGCCTTTTCATGGCTTAATAAATCATTTCTTTTTATTGGTCAATAATATTTTATTTTATGGATATACCACCATTTATTTATCTATTCACCTATTCAGGGCCATTTTGGTTGCTTTCAAGTTTTGGCAATTATGGATAAAGTTGCTATATAAACATTTGTGTGCAGGTTTTGGTGTGGATATAAGTTTTTAAGTCAGTTGGGTAAATACCCAGGCACACAATTGGTGGATCACATGGTAGTGTACGTTTAGTTTGGTAAGAAACTGCCATACTGTCTTCCAAAGTGGCTGTACTGTTTTGCATCCCCACCAGCAGTGAGTGTGAGTTCCTGTTGCTCCACATCTTCACCAGCATTTGGTGCTGTCAGTGTTTTGGATTTGGCTATCCTAGTAGGTGTGTAGAGCTATCTCACTGTTTCAATTTGCAATTTCCCAGTCATATATGATGTGGAGCATCTTTTTATATGCTTATTTGCCATCTGTATATCTTTGGTGAAGCTTTTGCCCATATTTTAAGTTGGGTTGTTTGTTTTCTTATTTGGGGGTTTTAAGAGTTCTTTATGTATTTTGGATAACAGCCCTTTATCTGATATACGTTTTGCAAAGATTGTCTCTTATTCTGTGGCTTATGTTTTTTTTATCCTCTTAACAGTGTCTTTGGTAGAGCAAAAATTTTTAATTTTAATGAAGTCCAACTTATCACTTTTTTCTTTTATGGGTCATCCTTTTGGTGTTGTATCTGAGAAGTTATCATCAAACTCAAGGTCAGCTAGCTTTTTTCCTATGTTTTCTTCTTGGAGTTTCATAGTTTTATGTTTTACACTTGAGTATATGATCCGTTTTAAGTTAATTTTTATAGAAGGCCTAAGATTCTGCGTCTAGATTCAATTTGTTCATGTGTGGATGTCTAGTTGTTCTAGCACCATTTCTTATATTTTTAAAAATAATTTTCTTCAATTACCTTGTCTCTGAGTTCTGGAAGAACATTGAACTTTCCCTTCAAGTCTCTGATTTGATTTTCTGTATTCTCCAGTCTTCTGTCCCCTATTTCTATTGACTTTTTATTGATCATTTCCAATTCATTATTATCTTTTAATCTGATTCTTTCTTTACCTGATTGTTTTGATGAATAATACCCTCTCCAAACTTTTTTTGAAACTATGAACCTAAGAATTTTGAACTTAAATACTTTAATATATTAAGTGAGCATTCATTCCATTGAGAATCTGTTTACATGTGTTGTTTTGCCATAGATATTAATTAATGGCTAAATATAGAATATTTAATATTCAAAAGTGTTCCAATTTGGACAATAAATTATATGGTCATTTTCTATAAAAATTATTTTTCTGCATTGTTCAGCTGAGCCTTGTTCTTCTATGTGTCTCTTCAGAGTTTTTATGGTTAAAAGAAATGGATAGTTCTTTATGTTTTTACTCTGTGCCCTGTACATAGAGCTCAACTCGTTGTATACATGATCTCATTTAGCCCTTGCAACATTTCTACAAATTAGAACTATCATTAGCCCCATTTTACTGATGAGATAACTGATGCCCAGAGTTTGGGGATGGGGGCAGCGGAGAGCACTGTGCTTCTCTTACCTTTCATTAGTATTAATGAGCCCAGAGTTTGGAGAGGGTAGTTTCTTTATTTGCTTTTTTGTTTTATGGGGGGGTGTGGGGGTCCTTTGACCCAGGTTGGTGTCTGGCAGAGATGGCACTTTCTTCAGGCTTCCTGCTCCCTCCTTCTGTGTGTAGAATATCAGTATGGGGGTCCTTACTTGTGGAATAGCCGGAGTGGCAGTGGAGGTAGATAATGAGTGACAGCAGAGGAAGGTTCCCCCTTTTAAGAGGCTGAGGTGACTCCCTTTACAGAGCGAGGAGCCAGGCTAGAAACTTACCCACCCAGCCAGGCTACCTGCAAAACATACCCTTAGGCTGCAGTCCCGACTTTGAGAGCTGCCTATGTGGCCTTTTTTAGGACTATGATGGGGGAAGAAAAAATACAAAAGCCAAAACCTTGACCCAGATGGATAGACTGACCACTCTGGACACACTGATGGCCTGGACTTGTTAAACATTCAATAGACTGAAAAGCTGGACACAGTGATCACCCCAGATATACAAACTTCACCAAAGATTGGTCTAGCTCAGGTGCATTTCAGACCCCATGATGACCCAAACTGAGCACTCCAGAAAGTAATCACCCTGAACACTCTGAGTCCTTCAGACACACAACAGGCCTGACACATGATTTACTTCGTAAACTCAGAGCAGTGTTGCTACCCTAACATCCTAGACTCACTAGCCATCTGGTTCGTGTTGACAACCTGAGACGCAACCACTCCTGGCACCATGGGAGGCCCCATCTGCTGGAACTAGGGTAGGGGAGATCAGGAAGGAGGACAACCTGAGATTACCTGGAGTTCCCAGCATAGTACCTTTGATCTAGCCATATAAAGCCCCGCTGCTGAAAGTGTGGTCCATGAACCAGGAGGCTTGGTATCACCTAGAAGTTTGTTAGAAATGCATAAACTCAGATTCCATCCCAGACCTACCTAGTCAGAATCCTCATTTAATAAATTCCCCAGGAGACTGATAAGCACTTTAAAGAATGAGAAACACTGATACAAACTCTTAAATAAGCTATGGAAGTTTGAGCTGGGCGTGATTTTTACAGGATCACTGTAGCCAAAGAACAAACAAGCATCCATTGTTCATGTGAAAACATGCCTATTAACTCACACATGCTGTTACAGACAGGTAACATGACAAGGAGGGAGTGATAATGTATAGGTGGTATGTGTTTTGACGTCTTTATTTTCTTAATCTTTTAAAATATAATCTTAAGGGATCTGTACACTCCTTTGAACCTAATCAGGTGCCAAAACAGATTTATAAAAATCATATATGTTGCTGAGTATGTTATGGGGATAAACGTTTGGCCGAGTCTGCCTATTCCCCCTTGAAATCTGATATAATCACAGCCAGATACTAATTCGTCTCTTACTGGACTCGTTAATTGTAATTCCTGAGAAGAGCAAGATTGCTAATTGTGTTTACAGTAAAACATAGGAAAAATAAATGAAATGTGTTACAATTTTATGAACTACTAAGAGCTGTTACAATGGCTTAGATTTCCAGGTATATTGCACTTCTTGCAGCTACCTGTTTCCATGAGGACACTTCTGCACGGACTGCTTAATTTGGTTCCCTAATTTTAACCTATCGACTGTATGTGTACTGAGTTTTCAAGTTTGCTCCTCCTGTTATGGGAGAATCTGTGTTTGTCCTGCATTGCAGTTGAGACGGATTCCGCTGGGACGGTTTGCATTCCCTTTCAAACTTTTCAGTCCCGGATGAAGGGAGAAGGGAAAAGTTTATACTTGTGTCCTTTTTCTTTGCCAGATTAGAATTCCAACTGCCCTCTAGGACTATGACGTGAGCAGTGATGCCCTCTTCACCCTACAACAAGAACATGTTAAGGCAGCAGCCAGGTGACCTGGGTCTGTTAGCCTCAGAGAAGTGTTGTATTAGCACAAAAGGAAAGAAGAAGGAATCTCTTTCTGGGTCTTGAGCTTCAAATGCCTATGCTCCCCAAATGCAGATTTTGGAGAAAATGTTCTTCCCTGCGATTAGAGAAGCAATGAGATTTTAGGTGAGGGATGCCAATTCCACCCCCAATTCCCCAACCCTCAACCCTCCTACCACCACCAAAAACGAAGCCTTTTTCTTTGCCCGTCACCCAGTCAGCCTGCATAGCTACAACCATCCACGGGGGCATGGTTTTCCAGCTGGACCATCCCAACCTGGTGCCCTTTTTTAATTTGCACAAAGGCATTATATTATATATGTTCACAGAAACCTACAGGGGATTCCTAGGAAAGGGGCCCCATTTCCTGACCTTAAATTAGGTCAGGGGAAGTAGGGCCAGGAGGTGGATGTGCATGACACGGTCTGCATTCCCCATATTGACTCGTGGGAAGACATGGAGACGGCAGAGAAGGAACCGTTATGGGGCGTATCCAGGCAGAAGGAGCCCCAGCCTCGCGCAGTTTCCTGCGCCCAAGCAGGGAGCAGGGGTGGCAGAGAAACTGCTCCACCTGGACAGGCTTTCCAGCAGGACAGAGAAACAATCGGCTGAGAACTTCACAGTCAACAAAATGGAGCAAGGAGAAAACATGAAAAGGATAGCTGGGGGGGGAATCATAACCCAAACCTAAATTACCAACCTGCAGCGCTCCCTGACCGGCCCGCGACTCCACCTCCTGACCAAGGCTCATCCTCCTACTGTATGTGCTCATGGAGAGAGGGCCGCGGACCTGGAATCGGCTAAGTCCCTTTTCTCCAACATGGTAGACTAGCAGCTTGGAATACACGATAAGCTGTCACTGGGGAGAAAAGGATACTTTTCTTGCTTCCTTTCATCTCTATGTTGAGAATCATGCCCATTAACACTTTCTTCTTCTGCCCTGGTTGTCCCACTGTTTATTTTTGAGACAGACTTCTAATCCCACTTAATATCATGCTTTCCACCAACACTAACCTCATTTGTTTTTTAATTTGGCAAATGATGTCATTCATTAGAAAAAGGTTTTTTTGCTTGTTTGTTTCTTCTTCTTCTTCTTCTTCTTCTTCTTCTTCCTTTTTTTAATGGCATAGTTCTCAAAATCAACCTTTATGGAATTTTTAAGCAAATTCCAACTTTCCTGGTACTGAATAATGGAGACATCCTGAAGTCTTTTACATTCTGAACAGATAAAGCTTTCTAATAGGACAAATATTTTATAATTTCTTGGCAAAATGATAATCAATATTAAGTACTGATTATTCTGTCAATGTTTTAAAGCAACCTAATTATTTTCCAAATTTTAAGGGACAAATGTGGTTTGGGTCCAAATGAAAAGGTATGTTGAAATTGTATAAAAAAATATTTAATGCAAAATAGGACACCTTGCCCCATTTTAAAAGCAGCAGCCCAGTAAATAAACACAGGCATGGTAAACAAGGAGCTCTGGCCATTTTCTCTACACAGCAATGGTTGGAAGAGATGAATGAAAAAAAAATTTTTTTAAGCAGTAATTTTCCTGCCTGGCTCCCATTCTAGACTCTTTTCAGCTCTGGCATTTGCAGTGAATTTAAACTAGCCATTACCTGAAGAGGATGGTCATGAAGACGTGCTGGGACATGTTATAAAGTTTATTTTCTAAGTAAGATATAATTTTATTCGTAATATGGGATTTTTCTGATATTTTCTGTGCTTAGAAGCCTCTGGCTACAATTATGGTATTTATACTTTTAAAAGGCATCTTTCTTGTTTACAAGAAAAAATAAGGAAAGTACATATTAGTTAATTGCCTCTTTCATAAAGATGCACATCTCTGCATGCACACAGATTCAGACTTACACCCTGCGATCTAAAGTATTCGGTCAAACAACAGTCATTAACTACTGTCGTTAGCTGTAGTCAGCAGCATCAATTGAAAGCTTTAAGTCAGAAACATTTTACTCTTATTTTTCCTTTCCTAGTCCTCCCATCACCCACCATGCCACCAAATGCATATGATTCCCTACACCCTGTCTAGCCAGCCACACCCATTACCTTGAAATCACAGCGTAAAGCAACCTTTCCCCAGGTAGTAAGTATATCGTCCCCTTCACGAATTTTCACTGTAATTGTTTCCAGTCCTCCACATTACTCTTAGACATTTAATTTCAACTGCACACTTACATGGGAACCATGTTCTGCCTGCTATTCTACTACATTCAGTTACATGTTCCTTAAGGGTAGAGCTGTAGTTTGGACTTCAGAACTTCATGGTTGAGAGTCCAGGGCTACACCCTTCTCTGGTAGAGACAGACACGTACCTTCCCACCACTCATTTCTCCTATTTCTTGGTAGCAGAATGCCAGGAAGTGACCAACTCAAATAACTCTACTTTTCAGCCTTTCTTGAAGATGAGGAAGGAGGGATATAAATAATGGTTGTTGGGAGGGGCTACTGGGAAAGCCCCTGTCTGGCCTTGCCCTTCTGTCCTTCTTTTTGCCTGGAACATGAAATGATGATATATGATGGCTATATCCTGTGACCTCGAGGAAGCAGGCTCCCGCAGTGAGGATGGCTGAGCAGAGACAGGGGCTGAGTCCCTCATCACTAGATGGGACCAGCATTGCAGAGCTGGGTTGTCTACCTCCGTGTATCGGTTAAAGATCCATCAGAGAGGCAGAATCACTAGCGTGCACGTGTGTGTTCTGTCACAGGGCTGCACCTTAGCAATTGTGGGAGCTGGTTAAGTGTATCTGTAAGGCTGTTGTCTTTGCATTTGATGCTGGAGGCTGCAGGCAGTTGAATATAAGGTGGAGGAGGAGAACAAGCTGGAACCCACACGCACAATCTGGAGCCCATGAGGACAGACTGAAATCTGTGTCAAGTCCTGTTGACTCGGACCTAGGCAGTATGAATATCCTGTAGAAACTGGGGACCTTCATCACACAGTTAAACACATACACACCTGTCTCAGGAGTCAGAGAAGCTGAAGGATTCACAACCAGGTGGAGCAGGTGCAGCCCCAGGTGCTGCCTCACAGCAGTGAGGTAAAGTGGTAACATATGTAGGCTACAACTGGCTGCTGCTGCACTTCCGCCCACCCAGTCTCGCAGAGAATCCCTCTGTGACCCACTCCAACCAGAAACACCCAGGAAAGGGGATTCTGGGATGTGTAGTTTAACACAGTTTAACCAGGATGTGGTAGGCTTTAAATTTTCTCTTGTTTAAACTGCTTCATTTCGAACTCTATTCTAGCGACCACATGTAATTTCTTAACAGATACTGGACCCTATAAATAAGTGTTGATTAACAGCTGAAGTGGATAGTGAATATGCTCTATGGATCTGGATAACTTTAACACAGAAGCTTCATCTGTATTTACAGCCATTCCCCATCACTCACATCACTGCCTGAGCTCAGCTTCTGCCCCACTGGCCACATGAAACCAGTCCCTGGTGCCAAAAAGTTTGGGGACCGTTGAATGCTGCATTAGATCATGAAAGGCCTGGCTAAGGGAAATGTGAGCTTGTACACGAAATTCTGAAATGTTAGTTCCAGGATGAAAGAATAGTATTGATGCCAAATCATTTTTAAAATATGACTGTTTTTGCTCATGGCATAAACGTCTGCAATTTAAGCACCTATGATTTAAGTACTGAAGTACTCTACCATCTTGTTTGCTAGTAGATCCTTGTAATTTCTGAATTATTTCCATAAGCAAGTGTCAATACCACATGTGCCAGGTGGGTCCTCTGGGTCAGAGTTAGGATTGCAAGCAGGTTATTGGAAGGGGGGATGCAGTGAACAATAAAATGGGAAGAAGCAGAATTGGGCAGGGAAAGCTTTTGGACTATGATGCTGACCTGACACTCGTGAAGGAAGGGGGAAGAAAGCAGGAATCAACAGGGCTTGGAAACTCAAACTGTGATGCAGTTCCAACCGAGTTTAGGATAATTCAGTGGGAAGCCTGGGAACAATGATGGCCCTTTTGAGGAGCCACACATTGGGCAGAAGTGGCCAGGCTCTAGTATTCGTGTCATGCTCAGTTCAGTCATGTGCTGGTACCTTTCTGCAAAGAATGTGGCCTCAGGTCAAAAGCTGAACTGGATCTGAGTTGGAAGTGCTGGATCTGGAGGCTGTCAGCTAACTGCAGTCCTGGCAGGTGAAGGAAAGGCAGGGTCTCTCTTGGAGCAAACCCAAGCAGCACACTTCAGAGACTGCAGCAAGCACAGTTACTAAGAGGTATTACCCTTTCAACAGGACAGACCATTTCCCAAAGCCAAGTTGATAAGAAGAATCCTTATTAGGGCAGAGTGACTTGCCCCAGGTCAGAAATTAATTAGGAAGAGCAATTAAGAATTTATTCATGGGGGGAAGATGCTGGTCAAGGATAAAAAATTTCAATTAGATGGGAGGAATAAGTTCAAGAGATCTATTGTACAACGTGGTGACTAGTTAATAACAATGTCTTGTGTACTTGATAATTGCTAAGAGAGTAGATTTTAAATGTTCTCACTGCAAATAAATATGTGAGCTGATGCATATGTTAATTAGCTTGATTTAGCCATTCCACAATGTATGCATATTTCAAAATATCAAGTGTACACCATAAATATATATTTTTTTATTTGACAATTTAACAAGTAAGAAAAAAGAAGACCCTTTTGTTATGATAGGGGGCCCATTCATCATCTGTGGCGAATTTTGTATCTTGTGCTTGCCCTGTGAAACTATCTTGTCCTTCCTCAATAAACTTTGTTTCACACTTGCCGAAAAAAAATAGAAAAAAAAGAAAATTCATTGACCTGTTTAAAAATATATCACTCTTGTTTCTGAGCTGGACAGCACCTCTGAGTTCACACAGACTCCAAACCAGATAGAAGCACATGTTGACATTTATCCAGTGTTCCTCAATCCCAGGCTCAGCCACTTTTCCTGGTCAGCTCGCACCATCCAGGGGAATCACATTCCCCGTGGCTGCTCAGAGCCCCACCCCCACAGCACTCCAACCCACTCCATTGCACTCTGTAGGTCAAGCTGCCCTGAGAAGCAGCTCCTCGGGCTTCCTATCTGCCCCAGCTTCCTTGCTTCCCATCTGTTTTCTATTTCCTCGCTAGATGGATGACAACTTAGTCTGAAAAGCTAATTGACATTGACTGATAAAAGCCAATGATCACCTGATTTGCATCTACAGAATTTAATACAAATAAATGGCTGGCTAATGGGGGAATGTTTTTTTTTTTTTTTTTAAATTTGTCCAAGCCAGTGTTGGTGAAATTTTGGGCAGAAGGATCTATATTACCCTTTATTCTGAGAAGACAGCACCTGACATTCTAGATAATAGCCAGCTGCAGATTTTACTCTCAAGAGGCACTTATTCCTGACTAATGACCTTGGCAAATGCATAACTCCTGTTCATCAGCCTACTGGAAAATGTTAATGTCTGGAGGACTTTGCCTTTCTATACTTCAGATTTTCTACTCTAGACAGAGGAGCAGCAGTGGCAATGAAATAACAACTAAGTACCTGCTAGATACAAAGAACGGTACTTGATAGTACTTTAAGTGTACCATGGGTTTAATTTAGTTGTTCTATAAATTACATAACTATAATTCCATTTTATAGATGAGGCTCAGAAATGTTAAGTGGCCTGAGATCAATCACCTAACAACTAACAAATAGTAATGGTCAAGCCTAATTCAGGTCCGGTCTAGCTGACTCTCTGATCTTTTGCTTAATTCTTTCTCACCCCACAAGTCACAATTAGATGTCAGAGTCTAAGACTTTCAACTTGAACTCTTCATCTGCTGGCATTAGTAGTGTGTAACAGTTGGCATGGGAGAGTGGTTGGGATTATACAAAAAATAAGGTTGGTCGTGAGTTGATAACTGCTGAAGCAATTATGCCTACCCATTACACCTACTCAAATGAGGGGGGAGTTGTTATACTAATCTCTTTGCCTTTTATATATTTGACATTTTCTGTAATAAAAAAAGGCTGATAGGAATTTTTATATTCCATGAAGGCATTCAATAGTTACAAATGGCTCAGCATTTAGCCAGGAGATCATGAGGATCCCACTTCAACCCAACTGGCCACACCCCCACACAGAGCCACCCAGAATAAAACATCTTCTAGCACAAACAATGCAGATATTAATAGTCATGAAGGTGCAAAACAGAAGTTGAGAGATCTTAGTGCTTCTAACACAAATCAGCATTAGCAAATGTTCCCTCTCCATGTGTGAATCACAGCATTCAGCTCCATTCAATGTCTTAGGTTCCTTTTCATTTGCTCAAGCCCAGCCAAACCAAACCAGGGATCACCAGTGGAGAGAACTGCAAATGTTTGCAAACGGTGAGCAAATTAGGAGAAAGTCCCAGATTTAGAGAGACATGAATTATTGTGTGTGGATATAAATAAACATTGTTCTCAGCTCAGGTTCTGTCAACACCTCAGTGTCCCAGGAAGATTCATCCAGAGATAAATGAGCTAGTGTTACTCATACCTTATGAGCTCCAAAAACCTCCTGAAGGAGCACACGCTGTACCTTGCTCAGCTTGTTTGCAAAACTCAGCCCTTGGAATACAAAGCTACCACAAAGCATGCAGCCAACTCTGAAATATGTGTGTGTTTTCAGGCAGCCATGAGGGCAAGCCAGGGATTCTCTTCTGTGGATCCACGCTGCAGATCTGGCAACAGTTACTCCAGGAATCTCGCAGTTTTTCCACCTCCACCCTCTCCATTTTTTAATCAAGTAAGACATGCTTATTGTACATTTGTAAAAATACAATCAAAAAGAAGATTTTAAATTGCCTTAATTCTACCATCCAGAGGTAACTACTGTTAATTTTGAATACATGCTTCTAGAATTCTTAATGCATATGTAAACTGTTCAAAAATCAAAGTAGGATCATACTGTAGTAACTTGTTTTGTTCATTGAAATATAGCCTATGCCTATCTTCATGCCGATAAACAACCTTCACAACAATATTTACAGGATTTGCACATATGGATTAAAACAATTTATTCAGCCAAGACACAGTATTATTGAATATTTATCAAGAATTATTATTGGACACTTAGGTTGTTTTTCAAGTATTTGCTCTTAAAAGTGAGTTTGGGTGAATATTTTTACAGTTATTTCTACAAATCTGTTATTATTTCCTTAGGATAAATTTTTAGAAGTAGAATGTACAGATATGAGCTTTTTGAGGCTTTTAATACAAATTATCTCCCAGAGAGGGCATACAAATTTACACTCGTTATCCCGCACCCTAACAGTACCTTTTTCATCTTTGCCAATTCAATAGGTAAAAGACCATATCATTTTATCAGAATTTGTATTTCTTGTACTGCTAATGATATTGATGTTTTTAATTATGTTTATTAAAACAATATATAACTACCTTTCTGTTCGTGTCATATCATACATTTATTATTTATCTCTAAGACTGTTTACATTTACATTTTAAAAGTGGTATCCTCTTGTCTCTCATATAGGATGCAATTTATTTCCTTATTTTTGATTGCCTTTTAACTTGATTTGTTGTTTGGGACAGAATTTTTTAGGTTAAAAAATGCACGCATCTTTATCTTCTTGGATTCTCTGGCTTAGATCATGTATGGATTGTCTTTCTCAAACCTGTATTTTTGTCTGTGAACCCATTTAAAACTTTTAATCCATCTGAAACAAATGTTGGAGCATAGTGTGAGGTACAGACATACCATGTTTCCTCTAAAGTGGTGATTCAGTGGCCCTTCCATTGTTTTTCACATAAGTAGTCTTTTCCATATTGATTTAATATGCCACCATTATCATATGCTATGTATTTATGTATTCTTTTCTCTGTTCTTAGACCTTTCATTCTGTTCCAATGATCTTGTTATCTATTCTTGGGCAAATACTACTAAATTATTTTAGTTATTGAAGCTTCATAGTACATGTAATACATTAGTGGAGAGCCTTGACTTATCCTACTTCATTTTCTAACTTTTCTTGCCTATTCTTGCTCATTTATTTTTCCCGAAAAACTTTAGAATCATTTCATTAAGCACTGTGTCTGGGATTATGTTACAGCCATAGATTATACAGGAGAAAATTATCACCGTTACAATGTTGTCTCTCCTAATACAGAAACATGGTACATCTTCCATTTTATTCACTCGTGCATGTCCCTGGCACAGAGGAGTGCTCCCTGCATATTCCATGGCTTGCCTACATTTCCCAGATGCCCTTGCATTGCAGTTACACAGGGTCATGTGATCAATTCTGATCAAATGGTCTGCGAGTATAAAGGACACTTGCTGCTTATGATCAGAAGGAATCAAGAGTGTGTGTGAGTCCTTTACACTCTATTCCCTGAGGGTAGTGGCCACAGAGACCACATATTGAGAATAGTGGAAGCACAAAATGGAAACTGTTTAGATCTTTGAGTTCCTGCTTGAAGGATGGCAGTTTTGAAGAGTAATCTGGCCTGCATCAGGCTTTAAGTGAGGAAGATCTAAGTCTTTTTTCTGTGTTAAGACATTGAGATTTGGGGATGTGTTTGTTACCATAGTATAGTCTCTTAGTAAATGTTGCAAATTGGTTATTCAGCAATATTTCTGTTGTCATTGTGACAGGGAAATTTTTTCAATAGTTCTATTTAATTATTACCGATATATACAAGAGGATTTTTGAAGATAGAACTGATATATACCTACATTTATTTCTTTCCATTTATGATAGAAATTCTGTGACAAAGAATATTCTGATTCCTCAGACTGGTCCTTTTTTAAAGCCCTGGATCATTTTTGTTTGCCTATCTTACCTGGATTGGGGGAAAAAGGAGACTCTATGTTTATCAAACTGGAGGCATTGAGGTAAGTTCTTTCAAATATGGAGTCCCTACTCAAATTTTTCTACCTCAGATGGAAAGATAAGGAGATTTAAATAATATAGTGGCATGGGCTTTGTGGTAGGCAGAATAATGGTCCCTCAAAGATGTCCACATCCTAATCCCAGGACCCAGGGAATGTGCTAGGTTAAATGGCAAAGGGGAATTAAGGTTGCAAATGGAGTTAAGATTGCTAATCATCTGATCTGAAAAGAGGGAGAGTACCAGGATTATCCAGGTGGGCTCAGTCTGACCGGAAGGATTCTTAAAAGTGAAAGGGGAATGCAGAAGGGTCAGTGTCAGAGTGACACAGCATGAGAAAGGCTTGATCAGCCCTTACTGGCTTTGAAGACCGAAGGGGGCCACAAGCCAAAAAATGTCTGTGGCAGCCTTTAAAACTGGAAAAGTCAAGGAAATTAATTCTCCCCTAGAGCTTCCAGAAGGAACACAGCCCTGCCAACACAATGATTTTGCCCAGTGAGACCCATTTATGACTTCTGACCTCCAGAACTGTAAGATAGCAATAATGAATGTGTTGTTTTAAGCACCAAGTTTGTGGTGCTTGCTAGAGCAACAATAGGAAACCAATATGAGCTTTGAGTCAGATCTGGATCAAAACTCAAATGTGTTCGTCATTAATTAAACACCTTTTAAAAAAAACATTCTAAATCTTCATTTCATTGAATATAAAATGGGTATAATAATATCTATTTCAGAGTACATGTTGTTAATAATAGTGGTAATAACATCAATAATAATAGGGACTACATTTGCTAAGCACAGAGCTAAGTAATCTATACATTGGGTATGACATTCTTAGCTCCCAATTTTTCCATTAAATCACCAATCTTCAAAAAATAAAACAAAACAAAACCTTTGATGTAGGTACTATTATGGTCTTCATTTAAAGATGAATTAATTGAGGCACAGAAGGGGTTAAATATTTTGCCAGTAGTTATAGAGCTAGCAAATCGAGGAGCCCAGCTTTAAATCTTGATGGAGTTCAGAGCCCATGCTCTTTAATGGAGGCAACCATGTTTTGGTTTACCACAGGATTACCTTATACCAGATAGGAAGTCCATTTGCCTAGGAGGTGAGGGAGGGAGCAGGTATGGGGCATGAATGTCACTGTTCTGCCTAAGAGCTTCCATTTCTGTTGGTCGTTCTAACTCACAGTTAGCTAGGGTTCTAGGGCAATGCTTCAGGGCTGTTCCCAACTCCCACGTCTCTAGTTTTAAGTCAGCTTTGCAACTGCCCTGCTTCACACTGCTCTGAACTCATTCCAAGTGTAAACTGCCATTGAATGCTTCAAGTAGACTCTGTGTTGGTTCCTGATGCACTCACCCCCAGATCTGGCTGTCCTGGCTCCAAGCTCCTCTTGTTCTAAGTTTGGGGAGGGAGATATTGGTTAAATTTTGCTTAGTGGCCCTTCCTCTTTCTCCATAGGTCTCACTTTTTATATGTCATGAATCATAGATTGATAAGCCCTTTTCTCAATCCAATCTCATCTATGCTCCAATTGCTTAGAAATGTTAGCCAAATGGACACTACCCAGTTTCAAATGCAGATATGGGCTTTTTTTTTTTTTTTCCTAACAGAGAGTTTGGGAGGGAAAATTAATTAAATGTGAGAGTTCAAATCATCATTTTAAACTAGTGGGCCTTTCATGGATATTTTTATGAGAATTTTGGAAAACACTAAGTGGAAACCCAGATGTCGGTTGAGAGAACAAGTTATCTCCTCCTGACCCTCCACCATCCTCTGTATGTGAAAGGGAGTAGAACTGCAAAGATTTATTTTCCCACTGAAACTTTCCTTAGAAAATGGAAATGATTTCAGTCAGTTTCAAGTAATATTTTTCTCTCAGTTGCATAAATCATGGGGTGCTGGCCAGAGCTCATTTTCACGTGATGTTCTTGTGTTCCTGTCAGTTCCTGGTTTTCAAACATCCATTCATAGATGAGATCCTATCTATGGAAAAAGTGCTTCACTACCCTGGGGCAAAATATTAAATAATGATTTTTGTTCATAAAGCAAAATTATTCAATTTAAATAGTATCAGATTATATCTTTTAAACATTTTTGGCATTAAAATGATGTCTTTTATGAAATGATTATAACCCTAGATGGTAGTTTGATTTGTTTTAAACACCCTCACAATGTTAAAAGTTGGCAATCCTGTGTTAGTTTCAAAATTATTTTTGAAAATTTTTTCTGGTCTATATAATCCCAAACCCTGTGAACCACTGGAATGTATCTTCAAATAGTTTTTCAACAAGCGGACTATTTTCTCTGTGCTTGCATTTCTGAGAGTGCCCGCCTGTCCCACTGAAAGACAAATTGCTGGTTATAATGTTCTTAGCTCATAACTTTCCCCCCCTCAAAACCCTGTGGAGCCATTTGGCATCTAACTGTTGCAGAGGAAATGTCTGAAACCAACCCAAAGTTTTGTTCTCCTGTAAATAAATTTTTACTGAATAGTTGAAAGATTTTTTTTTTTCACTTTCTTCCTTGCTCAAGGCATTGTCCACATCTCTTCCAAATGCATGTCACTGAGATAGAATGTGTACTGGATCATGGCCAAGAGGCCAGATTCTTGTATCTCCTAAATTCAATTCTAGTTTCTATGCTTTACTAGCCACCGTATCCTTGGACAGCGTTATGGGTTGAATTGTGTTCCCCCAAAAGTTATGTTGAAGCTCTAACCCCCAATATCTGTGAATGTGATCTTAGCTGGAAATAGGATCTTTGCAGAAGTAATTAAGTGAGGTTATTAGGGTAGAGCCTAATCCAATATCACTGGAGCCCTTATAAGAAGAGGGAGATTTGGACACAGACATCCAGGAAGAACACCATGTGAAGAAAGAGACACAGAGGGAAGATAGCCACATGGAGGCTGAGGTGGAGAATGGAGTTTTGCTGCCACAAGCCAAGGAATGGGTGGGTGCTACCATAAGCTGAGTTAGGAAGGAGCCTCCCCTGGAGGCTTCTGAAAGAGGATGGCCCTGCAGACACTTCTAGCCTCCATAACTGTGAAAGAATACACATCTGTTGTCTTAAATTACCCAGTTTGTGGTACTTTGTTACAGCAGCCCTAGAAATCTAAGGCAACAGATACCTCAAACACTTTTGGCTCCAATGATTTTACCTATAAAATGTGGAAAATAATGTGTTTAAAGTTATAAGATTGTTGGAGGGATTAAATACGATTAAACATGATAAGATATGTAAATTCTGGCACATTCTATCTATTCAATAGAATGGGCTGTTTTTGTCATCATCCTCACTACAACCACTACTACCGCCACTATTGTCTTCCTTGGATAGCCCTCTGTCCTGGAAGCACATTCTTCTTTTTCTATACTCCTGGAATTTTTATATAAAGTTTGTATAATTTTTATGAAATAATAAAATCATTTTTCTTAACCATGTGTTCCCAGGCCCACCACCAAAAATCTTCGATTCTGTAGTTCTTGGGTAGGCTTCTGGAATGGGTATTGTTTGAAGGTGTCCAGATAAGAACTCTCATTAAGTAATCGATGTACAATGTAATTTAAGTGTACACCTGCTATTAGAATCCCTGTTCTATAAATATGGAAATTGAGGTCAAACTAAATTGAACCCAAGTCAGAAAACATAAAATCAAGTTTTGTTTTTTTTTTTTTTTTTGAGGCTGAACTTCAGTAACTTTACTGGTTTGATGAAATGTGAAACTCTAGACTAGTATGAAAAAATTGCAGATAATGAGGCATTGTAATACCTCAACAATACCTCCATAATACACAAAATATGGGAGAGAGTGCAACAGGAGTATTAAGAACACATGCTTTGGAATCAGAAACATTTAAATTCTAGCTGCGGCACTTTCTTTCTAGCTATGTGAACTTGGGAAAATTATTTAAACTTTTAAGGTCTTAGGCCCTTCATCTGTAAATGGGAATAGTTTGTATCAGGGTTCTTGTGAAAAGTAACAAGACGTCATGATAAGGCATTACTATTACGTTAGCACAGTAAGTGCTAAATAAATGGTATATGCTTGAAACATGCTTTGACCTTTATTTCAAAAAAAAAATCAACATCTTCATCTTCTGGTATTGATTGCCTGAAAGGTACAAATGCAAGAAGAAAGGAGGTCTGTGGATGACTAGTAATTTTAGAAAAGATGTGATGATGTCCATGCTTTCCTAGTGGCTTATTAATGATTATTGTTCTGAGAATAACTTACCTGGGATTCTTATTAATTTACCTTTGGTAATTCTCCTTGTACCTTCAAATTCTCTATTTTTATAACATTGACAGGTCATTTATCAGAATACATAAGAACCATTTTTAAGAGTTCTCTTAGCTAATAGAAAATGTATCTTTAAGGATGCTCTGATGGGGTTATGATTTTCTCAGTAAGCAGTGCCCAACAGGACTTGTTTCCTGCTGTACTGGGAACATCCACTATGTTGTTCACTAGGCTCCAAGATGCCAAGCAGGGAACATGGGAAGAAGTGCTTTCCTGATGTGGGAAACCAGACTTCTGATATCGTCAGAGGAGTTGAGCACACAGTAAATAGCAAGAAATACGATGGGAAACAATCTGTACAAAATCGCTGGTTTTATTTTGTGTTATTTAAATCATTATTAATTATATAATTAATTATAATAAATATAATAAGTATTATATTTATTATCAATGTTATATTAGAAACAGCCACCATATTTAAATTTGTTTTATTTTTGTTAAACATATCCTTTTTGGATAGCTGACATGATTCCAGCTGTTTCTCCATGTTGTCTGTCCCCAGCAAGCTTTGTTGCTCCCTCCCTGTCCCATTCATTGAATGCACCATCTAGGATGCAATGAACAGAAAACCAAACAGTAGTTTAAGCATCATGACATGCTCGTGGCACTAAGTCTGCAGATCGATGTTCCTGATTTGGTGCAGTGGTTCAACAATGTTCTCAAGAAACTGGGGTCTATTTTTTCCACTCTACCTTCCTCCGTGTGTTTATTTGTCCTCGTGCTTGTCACCTCATAGTTGCAAGACAGCTGCCGAAGTTCCAGGAATTACATTCTCAGCCTCGCTTCCTGAGAATAAACGAAGAGGAAAGGCAGAGGGAGCATGTCCCTCGGCATGCCCAGCTCTTTCCACAGCATACAATATTATTCCCCAAAACCTCACCAGCTGGTTTTTCCTTCTCTCTACCGAGAACGGGGACATGTAAGCTATACCCTGCTGAAAGACTCTGGGAGAATAAGCAGCAGGCAAATGGGAAGGAGAGTACTCCAACTGACTGACAGCAGTCATGATTCATCTCCTGGGGCTGGGCACAAAATCAGGGTCTGTTTATTAAAAAGGCAGACGGCCTTGGCAGTGAATAGAATTTGCTATAGTGGCCAGGCACATGGCTCACGCCTGTAGTCCCAACTACTTGGGAGGCTGAGGCGGGAGGATGGCTTAAGCCCAGGAGTTCAAGACCAGCCAGGGCAATATTATGAGATCCTGTCTTTATAAAAGAAAAACATTTTTGCCATAGTGCCTTTCCCTGCTGCTTTTTCTTTTTTTATTCATCCTGAACTGCACATTTCATTTTTGGTATCCCAAAACCATATAGGGAACCAAGCCCTGGGGAGCAGAGAGGGAAGAGGGCAGCTGGCAGCTTACAGCTAAGGCCTAATGTCTGATGGGAGTGATCTTGGACTGGGATCCTGGCCTGATGTTATCAGTCAGATCGCATTAAGAGATCTGAGGAGCTGATTTAACTTACTCAAGCTCAGAGGAGGCTGACTGTAAACTCTGATCTATACCCTACTCAAAGAACTCCCATCAGTTATCCGCCCTGGCTCCAAACCTACCCTTCCATGCTGTGCCTAGAGCTGCCTATGTGCAAAGCACGTCCTGCAGACTCCCTGTCTGGCTCTGCCGATAGGGCCACAGTAATACTGCAAGACTGGGGCGGGAGAAGGACTCGCTGCTCCTGTCCGCCTGCAGTTCCTGTGGACGCCAAGCCTCATCACTCCCTAGCAGCATCTGGGCCCTGTTTAGCTTTCCCAGCACCTAAGAAACACCTCAGTTGGCTTCCCCCTCAGCAACAAGAGCACCAGGGGTGCAGTGCCCCTCGTTAGCAGCCTGACTTTCTGCTCCTTTAAGTTTCTAGATTGTTAATAATCCCAACCTCTTCCTTTTGTCCCCGCAGCCGTAAAGGCCTAGCTGCTTCCTAGTTGCTGACACCTCAGTTTTCTAGTTTTCTTTTTACCCTTTGGATTACCTGGTTGACAACTTTATACTGTGTTAACCTTTCTTTCTTTCTTTCTTTTTTTTTTTGAGACAGAGTCTCGCTATGTCACCCTGGCCAGAGTGCCGTGGCGTCAGCCTAGCTCACAGCAACCTCAAACTCCTGGGCTCAAGCAATCCTTCTGCCTCAGCCTCCCAAGTAGCTGGGACTACAGGCATGTGCCACCATGCCCGGCTTTTTTTTTTTATATATATATTTTTAGATGTCCATTACGCATTACCCTTACGCATTTTGTTTTTTGTAATTTAATAACATGTTTATTGAGAGATAATTCACTTTTGATACAATTCAGCTATTTAAACTGCACAATTGGTTTTTAACATATGCAGAATTGTGCAACCATCACCACAATCAATTTTAGAACATTTTCATCCTCCTCCCCTCTAAATAAACCCTGTACCCATTAGCAGTCACTCTTTTCCCTCTACCCTCTCTCTCAGCCCTAGGCAACCACTAATCTACTTTCTATCTCTATAAATTTGACTATTCTAGACATTACATATAAATGGAACCACCCAGTATGTGGCCTCTCACAACTGGCTTCTTTCACTCAGTGTTTGCATGGTTCTCCCATGTTGTAACATGTATCAGTATTTCATTTTCATTTTATGGCCAAATAATATTCCACTGTACGGATATATTACATTTTATTTATACATTAATCAGTTCATGGACAGTTGAGTTGTGTCCATTTTTTGGCTATCCCAAATAATGCTATGAATATTTGTGAACTTTTTTTTTTGTTTTTTAAGAGACAAGGTTTTGCTCTGTTGCCCAGGCTGCAGTACAGTGGTGCAATCACAGCTCACTTCAGCCTTGAACTCCTGGCCTCAAATGATCCTCCCACCTCGGCCTCCCAAAGTGCTGGGATTATAGGCACAGCCACTGTGCCCGGCCTGTATACAAATTTTTGCATGGATATATGTTTTCTTTTCTCTTAGGTATATCCCTGTGAGAGGAATTACTGGGCTTTATGGCAGGTCTGTGTTTAACTTATTGAGGAACAAGCTAAACTCTTTTCCAAAGTGGCTACATCATTTTACATTCTCACCAGCAATGCATAAGGGTTCCAATTTCTCCACATCCTTGCCAATACTTACTATCTCACTTTCTGATTATAGCCATCTCTCAGTGGATGTGAAATGGTATCTCATTGTGGTTTTGATTTGCATTTCCCTAATGACTAATGATGTTAGGGTTGTTTTCCTTGTGCTCACTGGCATTTGTATATCTTCTTTAGAGAAAGTCTATTCAGATCCTTGCTTCTCCTTAGGTTTTGAAATCTATTTTGGTTTTAAATACATAGCTCTAGGCCAGGCGCGGTGGCTCACACCTGTAATCCTAGCACTCTGGGAGGCAGAGGTGGGTGGATCACTCGAGGTCAGGAGTTCAAGACCAGGAGTTCTACTAAAAAAAATAGAAATAAATTATCTGGCCAACAAAAATATCTACAGAAAAAATTAGCCGGGCATGGTGGCGCATGCCTGTAGTCCCAGCTACTCGGGAGGCTGAGGCAGGAGGATCACTTAAGCCCAGGAGTTTGAGGTTGCTGTGAGCTAGGCTGACGCCATGGCACTCACTCTAGCCAGGGCAACAAAGTGACACTCTGTCTCAAAAAAAAAAAAAAAAGAAATGATTAAATACATAGCTCTGTGTTGACTGGTTATGTTCTGCACATTAGGTCAGGATATTTTCCTCTCAGCTCCTAGAGAAAGCTGAGTCTTTTTATCTATTGTGAGAAATTCAGTAGGGCTTTGACAAAGCCAGCATTTACTCAGAAGTCATATAATAAATATGGTATAAGTTTCAGATTTTATTCAGTACATGTAGAAAGACTCTCTGAGATTTTATTTGAAAGCAAAGGAGCAGCCAACCTACAGGACAAGATGAGACTTAGTTTTTAGCTGACTGTCCAAACAATAAGGGAAATAAGAGGAGTCATTATCTAGGTTAAGTTTTTAATATTAATTTTAAGAGATAAGGTACAAGGCTTTACTATTGATTACTTAGAATAATGTTTAAAAATACATAAGCAATTGGTAACTGTAGTTAATGACCATATTAACACACAATTGAATGGTACAACTCAATTTTCAATAATTATAGGATAATAAAAATAAGACTTTTAGCTAAAAACAATGCTTTTAATTCTGCATAACTTTCCATAAACAACTGAACAAAATAAACAACAGGTAATAAAAAACACAGCCCAAAAAATATCTTTATTTTGCTTGAAATGTAAAATCCAGAATCAAATACTATATATAATATATATATGTGTGTGTATATATATATAAAAAATAATTGTGGCATTCTATGTCATTTCATTAGTGAAGATGCTACAGGTAAAGCAAGGAACAAGAAAGACAATATAGTGAGATGGAAAAAAGTGCTGACCTGAATGTCTAGAATCAAAGTTCTACCACTCAGAGTCAATCATTTAACCTCTCTGGACCTCAGTTTACAAATCCATGAATGAAAAGGTTGGGTGGGCTATTATGGATGTCTGAGGCCTGTCTCTAAAAGGCCTATTAATCTACAAGGAGTAAAGAGCAGAGCTTGTCTATGGAATTTTTTAAGAAAATCTGTCTAGGAAAGGTAAGTCTAAATAAGCAAGATAGTCCCAAACCAGAAAGTCTGGTTCACCTTAGAATAAGTCAAGTTTGTCAACAAGGATGTATTCCAATCACCAAAATTGTCTGTTCAAGTGTTTTTGCTTTGTTTTGTGCATATGTGTGACTCTAGCATTTCCCAAGTTGTCACAGTATTTCACAAAATGGGTTGTGTTCAATATGTTTGGAAAACAATGGGTTGAACAGTTGTGGTACTCTTTTAGTTATAACTTTAATTTGATGTGAGGAAGCAAGATGCCTACAGCCACAGTAACTGTGACTGGCCTAAGGTAATCACTGAAACCCTGTTTTTTGCTTTCCCAGCCTCTCTTGCAGCTACAAGTGGCCAAATCAATGTATATGGTTGTGGAACCCTATTCTTTACAGAAATATCTCCAGGGATTACTTTTCCAGAGAGTATGGTGACCTAGGTTAACTTTATGACAAATAGTAGATAAATGACCAGTAAAACCAGAATGTGTTAATCTTTTAGGCATTTCTCTCATAAAACATTTACTCATTTCTATGGATAAATAAAAACCTATGCATTCATTTGTGTACTTGGTCATACCTTGCCCCTATTTTTGGAAAGAAGTTAAAATGAAGGAAAAATCTGTTGGCCAAGAAGGTGTCTGTCTATCAAACTCCTTGTCTACCAGAAGCCTAGAGAACATGGGAATTCATGAAATGTAATATTCATGTTAATGAACCTTTTAGACTAGTTGTGCTGTCAAGTAAAATCTACAATCCAGTATCCTCAGTTCTGTGTATAAGAATCACCAGTGGTGTTTTAAAAAGAAAATTACAGGTCCTTCTCCATCTACCATACACTCCCTTCAAATTCAGGTCTGGAGGTAGCTCAGTCATCTATAATTTTTTAAAGCCCTACACTTGATTCTAACAGGCAGTCAAGGTTGAAATACTGTGCTTTATAAATCACAGAAGCTTTGTCTGTTCAAGATTCTTAGGTGAATACCGCCTTATGGCATAGTGGAAGTAACCCTATACCAGGCAGGTATCAAGAGTTCAGGTCTTGGTTCTGGCACTCAGCAGCTAAGTGACTTTGAGAAGATTACTAAAACTCTTTGAGCCTTAAAATGTCACTCATAAACAGGGTCACTTTTGCTCTGAATGTAAACATCAAGTGTTTATAAAACCACATGGAAGATATTAAGGAGTTTGAAAACTTTTAACATCGTATTTAATGCTGTTTTCCTCTTCATGGACTGTCCTTTCCTTTCCTTGCATGCTGGAAAAATCTTATTGTTCCTTCCACTGAGGACCGAGTTTCAATCTCTGAAGCCTTTCCTAATCCAACTGCACAGAAATGTTACATCATCAGGGTTTCTGCAGCCGCTTTCTACAGCCCCCCTACAACACGGTGAACTAACAACCCTTCGCCTCCCCGTTGGTCTAGTGGAAGCTCCTACAGAATCAGGGGGGTCATTACCAGTATCTCCTGTGCCAAGCAATGTTAGCTAAGGCGAACCAGATGGCTATCACCTCATCATTGAAAACTGGCAGAAACTGCCCTTATAGAACTCAGTTACCTGTTTCTCTTCTAGTTTTTCAAAAGCTCAATCTTTCTTCAATGTACTTTTTACTTGTGGAACCCGAACAAGAGCTAAGAGGCGGGCCGCTGAGATCTGCCCTAGTAACCACAGCCTAATGTTAATACAGGTAATAATAATTCATTAGTGCCTATACCTAATAGACGCCTGGCTACCCACGTGAGAAACATTAATTCAACCACCTTGTAAAATATATACTATTAATATTTCTGTTGCACAGGTAGCTAGCTGAGGTTCAGAGGACTTAAGCAATTGGCTCCAACAAGGTCACCAGGCCAGGACTGGAACACGGGTTCTCACTCCGGAGCCCCGGATCGTAACCGCCACACGCACCTTCTTCCTCCGCAGACACTCTGATGACTCAGCTCCTTTGGTGCGGCTCAGGGGCAGGTAACCCGGAGCTCGACCCGGGCTCCCGCTCGGTATACTGTACAGCTGAAACTGATCAGACGGGAAGGCGGAGGCACCGCCGCGAGAACCGCTTCCCCTCGGCGCTGCGGCCGCCAGGAAGTGCCCTAACTGTAACTTGAAATCGCCCGCGGGCAGTGCAGCCGAGCCCGGCCCCTCGCTGCGGGCCACCGGAGGGCCGGACAGGGCCAGGGGACGCCTGTTCCACACCGCGCTTCTCGCGTCTGCCCACGTACCTCGGGCCTCAGACCCGTCAGCCCGGCACTCGCGCGGGCCGGGGTGTTAGCGCCGCCCGCCCCCCGGAAGTGACGAACAGGAAGCGTCTCTCCTCCCACAGGGGGCGGGGAGGGAAGATGGCGTCGCCCAGTAGCTGGTGAGGAGGGAGGACACGGGGACCCCGGAGAGCGGCCAGACTCGTGCGCCATGGCCGCGTCCCCGCACACTCTCTCCTCGCGCCTCCTGACAGGTACTGTACCCGCCTGGGGCACGACCTTGGGGAAAATTGAACTCTTTTAGCCACGTGCGAGGCCGTGGTTCTGGCTAGCTGCAACCTTGGGAGCCCTTGGCGAGGTCGGCTGGTCGCTGGTGTTGGGGAAAGTGACCTTTGGAGAACCCTGGAGTGAGGGGGCCACGGAGTGAGGGTCCAGCCTTGCACTGTGGCCCCAGTGATGCACACTGCCTCCTCCTTGCGACTCCCCGGAAGGAGTAGTGTCTACACTGCTGCTTTCGGTTTTCAGGTAGTGGAAGCTGGAGAAGGCAGAGTGGAACCTTAGGGCTCCACAAGCCTCTTGGCTTATCAGGGTCTCAGTTCCTAGCCACTGGCTTGTAACGACAAGGGATGCGCTTTGCTCCCACTCAGAAGCCTTGTTAAAATGTAAAAGGTCTTGATGATAACGATGACAATGGTGATGACAGCTGCAGACAGCAGACCATAGTCCCCCTCAGACTTTTGGCTTTGTATGGCCAGTGTCGTCCTTGATATAATCCTCCCCCTTGAAGGACCTGTGACAAATGTATACTGAAGTTGGAATGCACCTCCTTGGCTCTTGGTAAAGTCTCAGCTCAAATGCCATCTTTTCAGAGAGGCCTACCGTGACCACCCTATGTAAAGTAGGGCCCTCTACTCCTCTCTTCACATCATTCCACTTATTTTTTTCATTATGGTTAGCACAGTCTGTAAATTTTTAAAATTTATATACCAGTTTGTTATGTGTTTCTCCCAATTAGAATATAAAATTTGTGAAGAGATGAACACAGTGTGTCTCTGGTTCAACTCTGTGTCCCCAGTGTCTAGAACAGTACTTAGTGTACATTGTTGGCTTTCAATAGTTATCTGTGGATGGGTGAAATCTGTCCAGATGGGGATGTTAAAAAGGATGTTGGGAATTGTTTTGTCCCCAGTATTTTAGGATGATAACTAATGGCTGTGTGGGGAATGTGTTGCTTGGTGGTCCATATTAAGGACTAGATAGGAGAAGCCAGGGACTGATTTTTAATTATATCTCAATGTTGGGCCTCAGAAAATAATACCCCAAGATGAAGGCCTCAGAAGCAGCCTCAAAAGCAAAACTTTTCTCTGACTTTCTCCTGCCTTCTTGTGTCTCAGACCCATTCTCCCCCAAAGCTAGCCACGGAAATTAAAATCCATCTTCTGCAAGATGGGTTACAAAAACCAGACCCCTTTTTCCTCAAAGCCAGCCATAAACCTAAAAATATGACTCTAACTTTCCCTTGGCCATTCTATGTAAAAATTGGCCATAAATTATCTGACCATCTTTTTTGAATGTAGGTCATAAGACCTTCATTTCTGCTCAATACCCAGAAGGAAGGAATGGATGCTCAGGCCAAGAAGAATCTAGACAGGCCTTCCTGGGTTTCCTCACTCAGCCTATTAGCATTTTTGTCCAATCATATTTCTACATGCTTGTCCATACTTTGTTGAACCTAAGCATAAAAATTGACAATTTCCCCTGTAGCTTTGGGTCTTCATTCTGAAGGCTCTCATGTATACATGTTAAATAAATTTGTATACCTTTTCTCAGTCTGCCTCTTGGAAGGTGATTTTTTAGTGAAACTCCAGAGGGCCGAGGGACTTCTGGCCTTTATACCAGAAACTTTTTTCAGGCCTCACCCACCACACACAAGCTCTCTGCACTGTCTGGCAATGTTGATCACTGTGACTCCATGAAATTCCTTTCTTCCTTCTTTCTCATAATGTTATTCTATGGATCTCTTCTGGTCTGTAGGTTCTCAGAGCAAGTCATTTAGCTTTTCTGGAATTGAGTTGACTTATCCATAAAATGAGGTAATTGAACTAGATGATCTCAAAGGTCCCTTCCGGTTCATAAAGTAGGGAGTAGAAGGGAGGGAGTGTAGATAAAACAAGATTGGCCAGAGTTTAGTAATTGGTGAATTGGTGAAGCTGGGGGATAAGTAATGGGGAATGGGGGCTTATTGTACTCTTTTGTTTTTACATATGACTGCAATTTTCTGTAATGAAAACTTTTATGGGTTTTTTTCTTTTTCTTTTCTTTTTTTTTCTTTCTTTTTTTTTTTTTTTACAAGAGTCTCATTCTGTTGCCTGGGCTAGAGTGCAGTAGTGTCATCCTAGCTCACTGCAATCTGGAACTCCTGGGCTCAAGCGATCCTCTTGCCTCAGCCTCCTGAGCAGCTGGGACTACAAAGCGTGTACAACCTTGCCTGGCTAATTTTTTCTATTTTTGGTAGAGATGGGGGTCTCATTCTTGTTCAGGCTGATCTCAAACTCTTGACCTCAAGCGATCCTCTCAATCCTTCCACCCCGGCCTCCCAGAGTGCTAGGATTACAGGTGTGAGCCACTGTGCCCAGTCTGTGGTTCTTTTTTGAGTCACTTCTTTGTTACTTTCTGTCATCTGACTGAGAATGTTCTTTGATCCTAACCCCAGGCACTCATTCTCACAAGACTCATCCTTTTTAAGTGCTTGAATTATCTCCTCTGTAGGGAGGTTTCTATAATGTGCATTCCTCAGATTAGCTGTCTTTCCTTCTTTCCATTCCATATTTTCAGCTATAGGGCAATTCTTGATTGCTCTGAATCCCCTCATTCTGGTAGATGGGCTGCATATAGCCCACATAGTTTGTTGCTGGATCAGTCTTTGCAATGGTGGTATGGAAGGAATTAATAGACAGCTCACTCCCTGAAGCTGTGAACGTAATTGACAAAAAAAAATCTGCTATTAAGTGGTCTGTGTGACTTCCTATAATCCACTGGGAAGATCTGTTAAGAGGGCTTGATGGGGAAGCAGCATGGTGAGATGTGGTGGGCCACTGGGCCTGTGTTAGGGATCTAGTATTATCATGTCTAATTTTGCTTGTAAAAGTTCAAACTGTTTTATAGCCATTCAAAAAAATTTCAGAACCTTTCAGCCACTTATCTCCTCACCTAATTTTAAAAGCTCTACGATCATAAGCCAGTGTTGACAGTGAGTGGTAGATATGGTCATATGTTTGCAGATTTTTGATGTATCTGTATGTCTTCAAACTTACACTTGTTTATGTAAGGCTGAAATGTCTTTCAGTTTCTAGGCACTGATTCATAGAAATGTGACATGTTTTGATTAAATGAAGTGTTTTCATCATATGTAAGTACAGTTTCCTAGCTGTTTTTCTTCATAGTACCCTTCTGTAAAATCTTAGTTTGACCGACTTAATCTTGAGAGATGTTTTCCAAGGTGGTTCAAGGAAACATATTTTGATGTTTATGGAAAATAAGCATGTCATAGTTAACTGAGGCTTAAGGATATGATTTCAGTGAGGAAATGATTTATCTCTAGTCTAAGATAACTGCCATGTATTTCAAGGGGCAGTGATAGTTCTCCTTACCACAGTCCAGGAGAGGTATGTGGGCTATGCTGTCATCACACATTATTTCATTATTATATGGAAAGCACTCTGCCAGCTGTTGTAGTGCAAAGGCAGTGAGTAAAGGAGAGCCCCCTTACCCCCATCAAGGGACTTAAAAATACGATGGTAGAAGCAAATGGAAACAATTTGCATTAAAAAGTGCCATAATATATGGAATAAAGTGATGGAGTAGTTGAAAGAGACTTTGAAAATTTGATAGGCAGTGCGTGGAGTGCAAGCGAGGAAAAAACATAAAGATGAACACATTTAGTGGAGGGTCATGAGACAACATTGCTTTGGTGAGTTGTGTGTACACATTTGGGTGAGTAGTATGTATTCTGGGCTGCAGGAAGACTGTTGGCATAATGGCACATGGATTGGAGTAGAAGGGAAGTTACTGAGGGCAGGATGACTGGCTTGAATCCTGCTATCATTACTGTGTCCAACGGTAAGATGATAAGGGCCTGTATCAGTGGATATGGAAAGAAATGGACAGATTTGAACTGAATTTCAGAGTTGACTGGACTTGATGGTTGCTAGGTGATAAAGGGGGTTGTTAGGTGATAAAGGGAGGGTTCAAGATGTATACTGATGTCTTAAAAAGTAATGGTTTTATATGCAATAGGGAACAGAACAGAGATAGGTTGAGCATAAAGTATTTTTAAAGACATTTTGCAACTCATCCATGTGGAGATATCAAGAGAGCAGATGGAAATAGGCATAATGACCCTTTAGAAATGGGTTGAAGGTTAGAAGTTATACTGTTACTGCATTTGCTCAGGGACAATATTTAGTGTTGGGAAAGTGGGGACACAATTGCCTTAAAGTGGCACATACAGCAAGAGGAGACACCATAAGAAACAGAGAAGCAGAATGTAGAAGACCAGGAGCCTTTAGAGTCATGGAAGCCATGAGGAGAATCTATAGTGTTGTACAAGTTGTTGACGGCTTGAATAGGGTGAGACCTGAGCAGAAGCACTGGATTTGTTGATATTTGAGAAAAGGTTTAGTATTAATATCATGATTAAAAGCCAAATTTGGATACAATGAAAATAGCTTATTCCTAGTTAGACTGATAGAGTCAGGCTTTATTGAGAACTATTCCTACTTTTTTTGCTGTTGTCTTACCTTACATGGCCAAAATAATAACCTGAAATATATATATATTTATATATAAATTAATATAAATATTATATAAAATAACCTCATGGAGAAAAATTGTGGTTTTTATTTTCTACTTTTTTAGAAGTGACCGAACTGATTGTTTTATATTTTTTCTTAAAAAGATCTACAGTGTGGTCATTTCTGCATTTAAAATAATAAAACATAATGATCCTAAAATCAAAATTTTCCCTAGCCCTTCTGAAGAATTATGCTGAGTTAAACAATGAGTACAGTTGATAATTGCATTTATTCACAAATCTGGGTTAGATAATTTCAAAGCTCTGACACAGTGTAGCACTCAATTAGGTAGTTGGCTTTGCTTCTGGGTAGGTACAATCATCATTTGATGAGAAGCATTAATTATTTTTAACATTTCTTCCTCTTCTCTATTATAGGTTGGGTAGGAGGATGTGTCTGCTATCTTGAAGGAAGAGCTATCCAGGAATCCCCTCACAAATTCATACATCTTTTCAGGAATGTCAACAAGCAGTGGATTACATTTCAGCACTTTAGCTTCCTTAACCGCATGGTATGTTAGGAAGACTGTTCTTACTCTGTTGCTTTCTGCCTTTACTTTTCTCTGTATGAGGGAATTGTAGAAATTCCTATTATAGGAAAAGTTTTAAGAGGTACTATTTGAAAAAGACTTTTATTTAGTGTCCTCTTAAGTTTATCCAAAACTTTAATCTCTTGTTTTGGTTATTCTTAACTGAAACCAGAATAATTCTGACATTTGAGGTTAAAAGTATGATCCTGAACTTACTATTAAGTTTGGAGAAAGATTGAAAACTTCTGGCATATTTCGACGATGCTAAAACCAGGAAATCTGAACTGTTATGATACCATGATACTTCTTTTAAAATTCTTAGAAGTTTTGTGAATACATCAGTAACACAGAAATAATTGTTTTAACAATGTGACCCTCTTATGTTCTTAAATCAGCAGTACGTTTAAAAGTTTTCTTAATACTTGTACTTCTGAGTAACTCAAACAAATTGAGAGTTTTTGCAATTTGCTTGCATTTTATAGTGGACATTGATGATATGATCTCAGTCCTCTTGTAGGTCTTTAGATTCACTCCATGATATTGTGGGCAATCTGGTAACTTACTGTCAATTACCAGTGAGAACGTTTGCCATTTTCTCAAATAGAAAATGGTCATAGAATGGCAGAAAAATAGCTGAAAACTCATAGTTGTAGTGTGAGGATGGAAAGAATAGCAAAGTTGTAATCTAACATCATATTTGACGTTTCTCTCAACTTTTTTTAACTTAAAATGCCCACTTTAAAAATCAAATTAACTTAAAATCTTAATAAAACCTGATATGTTGATAAGAGATTTAAATGTTTAAATGATAGAAATGCTCAGGCTTTTTAAATTGGGGGTCAAGGATAATGGATATTTAGAAGAGATATTTAAATACGTATAGTACCTTTTTATGTAAACAACTCTTCATTCACTCATGAATTTTTAATTATTATTTAAAACTAGTATATGTAATTTCAAGTCTTTGTGATGTAATGTAAAAGGCACTTTTCTAGTTATCAGCATAGTAGGCTCTATGTCCCAGGGCTGCCTAGAACTGGTAATAACTCTTGATATGAGGCTTGGTTTCTTCTTTTTTTTTTTTTCTGAGACAGGGTCTCACTTTCTTGCCTTGGTTAGAGTGTAGTGGTGTCATTGGAGCTCACTGAAGCCTCAAACTCCTCAACTCAAACAGTCTTCCTACCTCAGCCTCCAGAGTAGTTGGGACTGCAGGCACACAACACCACGCCTGGCTAATTTTTAAAATTTTTTTGTAGAGATGGGGGTCCTGCTTGCCCAGGCTGGTCTTGAACTCTTGGCCTCAAACAATCCTCCCACCTCGGCCTCCCAAAGTGTTAGGATTACAAGCATGGGCCACTGCACCCAGCTTGATCCATCTTCTTTAACAACTGTTGAGAAGATTAAATGAGATATATATTATATAAAACTATTAAGTACTTCACAAATGTTAGTAGTGACTAATTAGTAGTTATTAATTTTTGCTAGTAAGTGGTAGAGACTGACTCTAAAACTTACGTTCTTTCCTCATACCACACTGCTGTAACGTCATTTAGCCCTGGATTATGCCCTAATATTGAGTCCCTCTCTGCGCTGTTTGCCTAGCAACATGGAAAGTCAACAGGTTAACTTGGGCTCTTGATTCTACAAAACTTTTTCATTGCATTTGGAATGTTAAGCCTCCAGAGGAAATTCTGGAGGAGATGGATAAAAAATGAATTTATCTTTCAAGGAATTTATATGCCTAGATTTTCCAGACCATAGAATTTGAAAACCATTGCTGAGGCATTAATTTTATTCTCTATATCTGTCAGTCTAGTGATTTCCAGGTAACAAAAACTCTATAAATCCATGCTGAATTGACTAATATTAAATACGTAGGAAAAGCTTTCAAGTACCATAAAAGTTGAACTGATGGAAGATGTTACTAAACAACCATTTGAGAGTATTTTGGGCCTTGCCATATAGTAACGAGGGTTTTTTTTGTTTTTTTGTTTAGTATGTCACACAACTGAACAGAAGCCTCAACCAGCAAGTAAAACCAAAGCCAGAGCCAGTGGCATCTCCTTTCCTTGAAAAAACATCTTCAGGTGAAACCAAACTAGAACTATATGAAAAGAAACCTCTTTCGTCCCCCAGTCTGCCTTTGTCCAGAAAGCCGAATGAAAAGGAATTGATGGAACTAGAATCTGCCTCAATAATTGAAGGCTCAGTAGATGTTGGAAAAGAGACAAAAGGTGAAAAGCAGTGGAAAGAGATGAAGCTGCAGGTGGCTGATTTACCAGGAATTTTGGCTCGACTATCCAAAATCAAACTCACAGGTACTTTGTTTTTCTGATAGAGTTAGATACTTACTTGAAACTATTTTTAGTTAAATCAAAAGCTCATTTGATTTACTGCACTGAAAGGAATAGTTTGAAACTGCAGATCCTTTCTTAGTATTTTTCTTCTTCAATTTAATTGAGATTCAAAATAGAATTCTCTGATTCTACTTACACAGAATTGTAAATAATATTACATTTTAAGTATTACACTAAAATAGTCTCCCTCTCATTTGGAATTAAAGTAGAATGCTTATCTTACTTATTTCTTTGTCTTTAGTGTTTTACACCCACTGTACTTTAAAAATTCAGTAAGATAATGAGTTCTGTAGACTTCAGTTCTGGAATGGGACAAATTGAACTGCTGGGTGTGGTGTGAACCCATGGTGACCACTGAGACTTGCAGCTCATTTCTGGGTTTTGCTTCTTGTAAGGCTTCGAGGGTTGTTCCAGGTGTGCAGGGATGTAGACTGCTTCTCTGAAAGGAGATTTGGAACCAGATTTTTTTCCCTAATTCTAGTACACTATACAAAATTTTATTGCCATAATTATGTAATTTGGTTGTCACAACCACCCTGTAAGTCAGGCAAAGCATTATTGTTATTATCCCATCTTATGAGTAAACTTTGACACGGCCTATTCTGAGCTAACCCTGTTTGGAAGGTATGTTCTGGGTCATTCTGCAAACTGAAGACCTGGTCTCTTCTTTTCTTCTTGGATGAGAATAGAGATAGATCATACTAAGTGAATGATAAGGTTAAACCAGTTATTCTTTGAGGATAGAAAGTGATAAATAATGTTACTGAGTCAAATAACAGATGAGACAGGGAGGCTTTTGAGAGTATCAGGGAAAGAGTGGTTTTGCTTGTTTTTAAAGAGTTGAGCTTGAAATCCAGGGTAAAAGGAGGTAACCCAGACAACTTTTTTCCTCAGTGGCCAGCCTCACCTAAAGAAAAGAAAATCCTTTTTGGGGAAATGATGAGTAGACATAGGGGGTTTGGTGAAAGAGCTTAAGAGTCTTGCTAAGACTTACATCGTGTAGCTTAAAACAGATTAATTCTACCTGCTATCCTTGAAAACATGTCTTAGTGCTTTATGGTAGTTAAGCAAGGAATGGTCATGTCTCTAAAGGAGATCTTTTGTCATTTATGTAAGTGGTATAAGTGTCATGCTGTTGACCTGTTAAGCATGCCTGTAGATAAGTTACAGTCATTAAGATATCACCCCCAAATTAAGGCCTCTCAGTCCATAGGCATCAGAAGTGACCTCTGTCAACAGTAGGAGCCTCTTGTGTGCACCATCATTTAACACAGATTCCTTCTCTGCAGGTTTCTTCTCCTCTCTTGCCATCCCATTTCTGTCAGGAGTACCAGCATTCTTTGCTTCCCTTAGACAAGAACCTTAGAGTCAATCTTAACTCTTTCTCTCCCTTCTCCTCTTCATCTCTAGTCTAGCATCTAATGTCACCCAGGGAATCTTCTGTAACGGATGGGATCTGCTTTCTCATCCCCGTTTCCGAAGGTGCCATCCGAGTTCAGGTCCAAACCACATGAGGCTGTTGATTTTTGCAGCAGCTCCAAACTGTTCAGATCTCTGTCTTTGTTGTCCCCCCACACCCTCTGTCACAGTCCATGCTGTCCAAGGCTGCCAGACTAGTTTTCCCAAGACATTGCTTTTGATTTTCCTAATCTACACAGGAGTCTGTAGTTTCTCTGTATCGCCACCTGCCTCAACTCTGCCTGGTGTTAGAGGAACATTGTCATCTGGAATGATCAAAGTCTTGGCCCAAAATAACTTTCTTTCCCTTTTTCTGTCCTTCCCCCCCCCACCATTCTTGTCCATCTGCCTTCACAGGAGGCTAGTCTGCCAGGACGTAAGTGTCCAGACAGATCCTTTCAAGATCTCTCCATCAGACCTGCACTTGGCTCCAATCTCCCTTCTCAAAACTCAGGATCTTTGGCTTTGAAGCCAAGCAGACTTGAATTGACATCTTGCTTGTGACGTTTACTAGCCAGTGAGACTTTGGCCAGTTCCTTAACCTTGTTGAGACAATTTGCACATCTGTAATATAGAAATAATAATAAATCATTTAGGAATTAAGTCACATGATGCATGTAAAGCATCCAGCAGCATGCTTGACGCACAGGAGGCACTGAAAATTTCCAGATAATTCCAGGTAAACACTTGACTTTTTAACATATATTGTATTTCCCCTAAGGTTGTTCTGCCTGTGGGGTTTGGAGGGTTGAGGTGAATGAGGTTTACTAGGCAGGGAAGACAAGGAGGGGAATTGTAAGCAGAGGGAGAATTCTTTGCAAAAGCCAAGAAGTCTGATATATCCTGGCATTTCAGAAAACTGCAGTGTGACTGAGTAACACAGTATGACTTGACTGTCATGTAGGAAAGGCGCTTACTGAGATTGAAGAGTTAGGTAGGGGTCGTGTTTTCTTATTGGCATGTATATCATGCTAAAGAGTTGGGCCATTATACCATAGCTCTGTCAAGTCGAATATTCTTTGGAGGGATATGATCGCTTTGCATTTTATCTTATTTATTTATCTTGTAAGTGTTTTTAAATTACTATTAAATTGGTACAGGCTTATTGTAAAAAAAATTCAAATAATACAGAAGCATACATTTTAAACTGAGAAAGTATCCTTTCCTTCCATGCTAGATAAAAACTCTATGTGAAATGCAGCCTTCTCTATATAGACACACATGCAGATATAGGTGTGGTTGTATGTTTTCTTCAGTAGAGATAGAATCTCACGCACATGCACACACACACAGAGTTCTGCAACTTGCCATTTTCTTGTAACAGTGTAGCTTTCACTGACAGTATTTACCCCACTGTATGCTAGTCCACTATGCCAGTGGTCCCCTACCTTTTTGGCACCAGGGACCAGTTTCATGGAAGAGAGTTTTTCCACGGACCCAGGGGTGGAGAGCGTGGTTTTGGGATGATTCAAATGCATTACATTTATTGTGCAGTCAAACCTCTCTGCTGATGATAATCTGTACTTGCAGCTGCTCCATCACCGCCTCAGCTCCACCTCAGATCATCGGGCATCAGATTCTCATAAGGAGCGCACAACCTAGATCCCTCGCATGCACAGTTTACAGTAGGGTTCGTGCTCCTATGTGACTCTAATGCCTCCACTGATCTGATAAGAGGCAGAGCTCATGCAGTGATGCAAGCTATGGGGAGAGGCTGTAAATACAGATGGAACTTCGCTTGCTCACCCCCTCTTCACCTCCTGGTTTGCGGCCAGGTTCCTAACAGGGCTGGTCCACAAGCTGGGGGTTTGGGGATCATAGCATTATAGGGATTGACCATTATTAACTAATCCTCTACAGGTAGACATTTAAAGTGTTTCTAGTTTTTTGCTATTAAAAGCAATGTTGTGATTAACTTTTATGTACATAAGTCTTTGTATAATTAGGTGAGTTTATAGGATGTTTAGATATGTAATAGCTAGCTTTAGATATTTGAGTTTTTGATAGATCAACCAATTTGTTCCTAAGAGATGGTATAATTTGTACGCCTCCAGTAGCATATGGGAATCTGACTCCCTGTCTATACTGTACTCCTGCATAAGCAGTCTTTACCAGTTTTGCCAATTTGATAATTGAAAAAGATTTTTGTGGGAGTAAACTTCATTGTTTAAGTTTTGGTAGGATTTAGTATCTTTTTCTCTATTTTGACCATTTGTATTTTTCCTTTTATTATTTGCCTATTATATCCTTGGTCATTTCTTATTGACTTTTTAGAGTTCTTTATAAATAACGAAAATGAGCATTTCCTCTATCATATTCATTACAAATATTTCTTTCATATTTTGCCTTTTTTCTTTTTTCGAAGTGTTTTGTTGTTTAGTTTTACTTTTGCTCCACTGAGATTTTTAGCTTTTATGTATTCAAATTTACTTGTTTTTTCATGCTTAGAAAGGTTTCACCACCCTGTGGTTATAAAATACATTCACTGTTGTTTTCTTCTGATACTTTTATATTTTTGTATATTCTCCAAGGTTTTGAGACCATCTGGAATATATTTCAGTAGAAGGAATAGGATTGATTAAGAAAACTGCTGTGGTAGTACTATTGAGCAAGGATCACCTGTTTTTGTAAATAAAGCTTTATTGAAACCCAGCCATGCCCACTTACTCTGTGCAGATACCATGCTACGGTGACAGTGGAGTAATTGTGACAGAGACCTCATGGCCTGGGAACCCTGAAATATTTACTGTCTGACCTTGTACAGTTTGCCAGCCTGCTGTCAGAGAGCACAGACTGGTGAGAGTCAAGAATGATGGCGGACAGATCGTGGCAGCCGATAGAGAAACGACTTGGGCCTGAGCTGAGGCTGTGGTGGGGAAAGAGAAAAAGGGAGACAGTGAGAGAAACATGAAGGAGGTAGAATGAACACAACTTTCAATAGATGTAGCGGAGAGCTATGCAGGCATGAAACACAAGTTGAGTATGTGGAGTTGCAAAGGATTTGAGTACATTCAGGTGAAGCAAATATTGTCCAGCTCTCCGGGCCCTGTTCTCCTTATTTATTTTACTAGACCTTACCCAGCTCACAGAGAGAGCATAGTGTGCTGACCTGTGGAGCCAGACTCTGCATTCAAATGCTGGCTCTTGCTAGCTGAGTGACCTTGAGCAAGTTTCATAGGCTCTCTGTACCTCAGTTTACCCATCTGTAAAGCAAGCATAATAATTGTACCTACTTCATAGGATTGTTCTGAATATTAAATGAATTAACATTTGCAAATGACACAGAAGTGCCTGGTACATGTTAAGAGCTATACACATTTCATAAAAAAATAAATTTGTTACCTGGCTGTTCCCATAGGCATCTGAGTTTGCTGCCTCTGCTCTAGAAAAAATTCCAGGCTTCTGGTATGGAAAACTGGATGAAAGATGGTATTGAGACTTAGGAATGTGAATATGGAAGGAAGAAACAGGTTTGAGGAAAAGGTGGTGTGTTTGATTTTGGACAAATGAAATTTGAGTTGCCACTGGCATGTCTAGATGGAGAGGTCCACGGATGGCTTACTGTGAAGGACAGGAGCTCAGATAGGACACTGGGCTGGGAGAACCAGGGGTCTTCGGCATGGAGTTGGCAGTGAAGCCGTGGTAGTGAAGGTTACCAAGGTCAGTGTGTAGAGTGATCAAGCAGACGGCCCAGGATAGGACTTTGGGGTTTATCTCCTTTTAGGGATTGGGTAAAGTATGTAATGGAGACTGGTGGGAAATGAATCGTCAGAGGAAGGAAAACAGGAAAAGCCTGTGTCACAGAAGCCAAAACAGTAGAACCACTTCCTAATGAAAGTGATCAACACTGTTAAATGCTAGAGGTCTCCTAAGATGCCTGGCTAGAGGGAATTATTTTATTATTTGGCATTTAGGAAGTGAGTGTTGACTGGTTGCTAAATCAGGAAATAATTATCAATGTTTCTTCTTCTTAGAGTCTTTAGTGAGCTGCTTTAAAAATGGATTTAAAATGATTCCTTAAAGTTTATTTTCATAATGCTTATTTCATTAGGAACAGAGGAAAGTATGATAACTGGTTTAACATCTAGTGGTTTTTTTGGCCACAGCTTCCTTCCTTCGTACTGGCTATTGTATTGTTTTCCTTTTATGTAGCTTATATGTTTATATATCTGAATTGGCATTTAAGATGCAGGGTTTGATATTTAAAATATAGTGTCTGAAATCTCAAGCAATTCTTAAATTAATCATTTAATAGTACATGCTGTGTGTTGTATGGTGCACATCAACTCATCGGTTGCCGAATGTCAGTGTGGTGAGGAGCACTCGTGGCATGCTTGTTAGAGTGGCGATTCCTGGCCACTGTTCCCCGTGATGCAGATCCCCGAGAGCTGGGACAGGACCCAGAGATCCGCATGTTTGACAAGTACAGCAGATGATTCTGATGCAGGTGGTCCTGGACCACACTTGGAGAAAGTGAAGTAGGTGTTACGGTGGCAGCCAGTACGGTCCCAGACTGAGTGGTCTGGCTGGATATGGAGAGAGCTCACCTGGGGAGAGCCAGAGCAGCCAGCTGCTACCGCTGGCAGCAGAGAAAGCCAGCTGGGCAGAATCTGGACCACACAAGAGATGTATGGGAAAGCAGGATGCACCAAGGAGAAAGGAAGCAGCAGCCTCACCTACACACACAGATGGAAAAGTCCCAGGGCAGTAAATTTTCCTTTGTATCATTTTATATATTCTATGCCCCAGGTTTCTGGATGAACTAATTGAATTAAAGTCATTTCCTTCTGCTTATACCATTTAAACAAGCAGCACCCTTTGAGTGACCCCTACCCTTTTATCTAACCTTTTACCTCCCTATTTAGTTTATTACTTGAATTCACACATGTCTTGGAGTCAGCAGGATTTTTTCTTTAAGAAAATACCTGGTATCTATCAATTGATTTCTTTTAGACTCTTAACATCTTGGGCAATTCATTTATAGCTAATGATAGCTGAGGCAGAAATATCTGGTAGTCAGCGGTCACTTTTATAGAATTGGTCTTTCTTTCTTTGCCCTCCTTTTGTTTATGGCTGTAATATACTGGGGGTAATTAACTGTAGAATAAGTGAAAGGCCATAAAGTGATCATACTTATATTTCATTTATAGAATAGCAGGGTAGCAGCAGCCTGATGCCTTGGCATTTATGCCAGGATATGGGCCAAATGTTTGCTGGTGCTAATAACATTTAAAGATTTTTTTTTTAATGAAGGAAAGTAAAACTGAGTTTATAAAGAAGGAATATGTTTCCCTTGATTTTCTCTTGCCAACTGAGCTATTTACAATATGTTTTTGGAGTTTGTTGCATGGACCACACTGGTATGAAGAAATTTTATTTGGATTAGGATCATAAGAGGCTTTGGTGACTCAACTGAGTTTGTACTTAATATAGGTCAATAAAAGCAGAACTTTTTTTCTGAATAACATCTGTACTGAAAAGCTACAACACATTTTCTGAGACCGGAATAGAAAAATAGATTGTTTATTGGAACCAGTAGATTATGCTGTTGATGGAACTGATACTAAGTACAGTCTATCAATGTATAGATTTTTCCCCCTAGAGCCTAGAATGTTACATTTTATTAAAAGAAAAAAGTAGAAGATACAAATGCATTTTAGATTGCTTGTATAGTTTTTAAAAGTCAACTTACTGTAATCTTCAGTTATTAAATATTTGTATCAAGGGGTTTTCATGTTTCATAAAAATGCCATTAATAATTGAGTTAAATTATGCTTATTTCTTGAATTTTATATTTATTTCTTGAACTTTATATTTTGATATAATTAACTTAATGATATACTTGCTAAATGTTACAGTAGTATTTTTAATTATATAACTTACAGGTATTTATTTTTAGGAAAAAATAGAAAATATACATAAGCAAAAAAGAGAAGATTGAAATTCCCCTGTAATTTCACCATCTCAAAATAAAACTATTTGGAAGATTTTGGTGTATTATCTTCATTACCTTCTAGAACTTTTTTCTATATATTCCATTCATATATATTTTTTTGCTTTTTAAACATATATAAGATTATAGTTGAAATGCCTTCTGTAACTTTTAAAATTAATATTCTGTTTATATCTTTTTGTATGAATATGTCTACCCTGTTTTTGGTGTCTTTTTAAAAATTTAAAAATAATTTTTTTTTTAAAACAAAAACGTATAATGGTATACAAAAAGTCCCCTTAAGGCCATGCAGTAATCAGGTTTTTTGCAGACAGTTTTGTAACCTTTATCTATGCACATTCTATGTTGTAATGTTAAGCACAGCCTCTGGAGTCAGACAGGCTGGGCTGGAAATCCTGGTGTACAGTATGCTGGTTTTATGATCATAGACACATTTCTCAAGTCTCTAAGCCTCAGTTTCTTCATCTATAAAATGGGTATAATCCTACTTGAAGGATTGTTGTGAAGATTATAAACAATAATGCAAGTAAATAATTTACTACCATACCCAGTAAATGTTCAAGAAGGGTTAGTTGTTATTATATTAGTAAGTAGTTTCTATTGTGTTTGTTTTATAACAATGGGGTTATATTACAAATTCAGCATTCAGTTATTTGCTTTCTTCCCTAAATAGTATATCACAGACATACTTCCTCATTAATACAATTAAATCTAGCTTTTTTTTCCCCAAAGGTTGATAGTATTCCATAGTGTGGCTACATTGAATTTATTGAACTGTTTTCTTATTAATGGATATTTATATAGTCTCTTATTTTTTGCTATTAAAAGTCATTGTACATATGTTTGTGTACATATTTCTGAAAGTTAGCTCTGTAGAAGTATACCTTTATTTTTAATACATATATAGCATGCCATTGCATAGTTATACCGTAATTCATTTACTTCTATTTAGGTGGTTTTCACTTTATTATTATGAATAGTGCTGTAGTGAATATCTTTGGAGTCAAATCTGTGATGATTTTCCTAGGATAAATATATATAAGTGGACTTGATAGGTCAAAGGGTATGCATGTTTTTAAAGCTTTTGCTTTCATTGACAGATTTTCCCCAAGAAAGATCTTACCAGTTTATGCTGGCCAACTCACCATACCTTCACCAATATATGCTAGATAGTAATGTATCTTTCTAAACAACTCTGCCAGTTTGCTGTGTGAAAATGGTGCTTACGTTTTTCATTTTGTGTTTAAAACTACTGATGAGGTTTTGTATTTTTCATATGTCAATTGGTGACTTATATTTCTTTTGTTAATGGCCTGCTTGCCCTCCAGCCTTCTCTTCTGTATTTGTCTTCATTTATTATTTGTAAGTGTTCTTTATGTATTAAAGATTTGATCCCATTATATATATATATCCATTGTAAATGTCTTATATATTACATGTTGTTGGCTTCTTGCTTTCATTTATCATTTTTTTGATGTGCAGAAGTTAATTTTATATATACAAATCTATAAATCTTTTTCCATGTGGATTTCTGGTCTTTGTGTCATGCTTAGGCTTTCCCACATGAAGATTTTGTAAATACAGTATTTGTCTACATTGTTAACCTTTATGTTTTATGATTTCATATTAAAATTTATCATTTATAGGAAATGTATTTTTGTCAATAGTATAAGGTGGAGATATACCCAATTTTTAAAAAATCATTAACTAGTGTTGGAATGTTCTATTTACAAATTTAAGAATTTGTGAAATTCTATCCCTGTAATAATCTCCTCTATTCCATTCATATTTTAATTGGAATTTTCATATGTTTGAGGATGAATTGAGATCTTTACTATATTGTATCATTTTCATTTATCCTAATCTTTTTTTATGCCTCTTAAGTTTTATAGTTTTCTTTAAATAGATCAATATATTTACTGAAAAATTAATTTGGTGGTATTTTAAAATATTTTTTCAGTTGATTATTTCTCGAGTTTTTCAGTAATACAATCAAATAATAATCAGATTATCTCTTTTTGTATTTATAATAATTATTTCATTTTCTGGTAATTACCTCTTTGGTATACTCTTTCTATTTACCTTCCCTTGTTATAACTTTTTATTCTTTCTGAAAGATCTGAAATTTCAGATATCAGTACAGCATTTATTGGATTTTGTGCTGCTATTTTTTATTACATCTCATGACTATGGCAGTTCTGTATACTACTTTTCTTAACCTGCTTTATCTGTTTCATGAGGTTTGTTTTTGTGCTAGGGTATACAAATTTACTTTTTCTACTCATTCAACTGATATTCATTGAGTACCTATCATATTCCAGAAATACTCTACTAAGGATTGTGGACAGAATGAGGTGTGTATGGCTGGCACAGTCCTTGCCCTCGTGGGTCTTACTCTTTAGGAGGAGCTTATAGTTTAGTGGTTCCATGGTGTATCTTTTTCAGAAATATATTCAACCTTTTTTTATTCCGTGCTCCTTTTTTTCTTTTATACTGTAGAATCTTTTCTATGAGTCTTACATTGACCATTTTACTTTTCTTTATCTGTATCCATTCCTGAATAAAGATAGCACTATTCTAGACCGTAGTTATACCCCCGAATGAATAGAAGCTCCACGGGGATTGGGTATTTTGTCTGTTTACACTGTTACTTCTTCCATGCCTACAGCAGTACCTGGCGTGTCATAGATGCTCGTTATGTATCTATTGAATGGATGCACAGTTGGGTCTTCCTTCATCGCCCAGTAGTTTCACTTGATGGTGTTAGGCTTCTCTCACATATTAAGCAAGAGGCGTGGAGGCTACCAGTTTGCATTACAGGCATAGCAGTCCTGTGGCCTGACAGGGATGAGGTTTTTTTACCACATTTCTGAAACCACAGTGCCAGTGTCCTGCTTCCCAAACCTGGCTTTTAGTGCCATCTGCATCTATTCTCGGCAAATGACGCGTCTGTGTCCAGCCTCTTCTCTGGTGCCACGGCTTGCTGAGTTGGAAGGATACCCCAGTATGCCAGGGTGTGGTGGTAGTGTGTGGCCTGCCACGCTGGATGGAGGCACTCAGGGAAGTTTCCCGCCTTGTCTCAGTGAGTATTATGTCAAGGCTGCTTCCTTTCTGGTGTGACCACTCTGGCCCTTTCTCCCCTTCTAGCTGTGATGCAGTTGCCTTCAAGCACTCCTGTACTGAGTGCCAAGGGACTTTTCGTGGAATGGGCCCATCTCTCCCACGGTCTACCCTGGCCTCTGTCATTGCTCCTCAGCAGGGAGGCATAACGGGTACAGGCAGGGTAGCCTTTATTTCCCATATTTATCCATCTCCTCATTAGTGGCTATTTAGGCAGTCTAATTTTTTGCTATTTAAGTAATGAAATTATGAGTAAGTTCTCAATAACTGTCTTCAATTTGGTCTCATCTGTACTATATTTAACAAATATTTCTTGAAGTTTTTAGTATCCTGTCTTTATGTAATTTATTGCTGATGTAGGTTTTTCTCCAGTTTTCATTTTTATTCCATCATTTCAGTTGGTTTCTCTGGGGTTGGGGCTATGTAGATGCTTTAGCCAATGTTCTAATTTAGACAAAAAATATATTTAGGTAGGCTACTCTATTTTCTGATGGTTTGATTGTTAGGATGGGCTTTAATTGTCTTAAATTCAATTTGATTTTAATTGAACTGCTTGTAAGTGGAAGATGCTGTGGTAGATGCCGTAGGGAAGGTAAAGATAAATTTTGTAAGGGTGATAATCACTCAAAGAATATTGACAACTTTAAAGAAGAGAGAGAAATAAAATAAAAAAAACTATGAGTTGAGAAGGGCCTTAGCTGCACATAAGTAAAAACTTGAAAAACAGCGACTTAAAATAAGTAAAGTGTGTATTTTTCCTGTGTATCAAGGATTGTGAAGTTAGGAGTCTGGAGCTAGTGCTTATGGGTGTTGCCCACATACCTGGTACTTTCCTTTTCTCTGTCATTATTAGCTTGTGGTTTTTGCCTTCAGGACCACAAAGTGACTCTCACACCCTCCTCATCATTCTGTGTTCCAGGCAGAAAGAAGGAAAGAGGGAAAAATGTGGAAAGGCAGAAACGTTCTTTTAAGATTTTGCCTCTTTATTTGGGAAGGAAAGCTCTTGATAAGAACTTTTCCTTGTATCTCACTGGCCAGAACTGTGCAAGATGGCTACCTCCAGCTGCAAGGGAGGTTGTAAAGTATGGCACAATTCATAAATTTGTCATTTTAAAAGCCAAAACATCTGAAATCGAGCCTAGATAACTCTGACAGTAGCCAACTTCTCTGTGTCTTCATAGCCCCCACAGGGCTGTCTCATTATGCAATCCGTCCCTTCCTGGAAGAGAGCGTGAAGCTGCCCACTTCTTCCCTACTCAGTTTTTCCTGTAGGAAAATAAAACACCACCCTTCAATCTGCTCTGTGACTACTACCACATATGTGCACTTCATATGTAGTGTATTTAAATGAAGGCTGATTTGCCAACTCAACATTTACTTTTCTAGTAGTGGTTGTGGATGTGTACTGATCTGTCAGCAGTTTTTCCCTATCATCTTGATAATCAAATACACATTTTGAGACTGCTGGTTTGTGTTGGGTTATAGTCAGTATTGGCTGTGAGACAGAGAACAGCCAGCTGGCCCAAGTAGACATCGTCACGGAAAAAGTGTAGGTAGGCAGCTGAACAAAGAAACAAGCCCTTAGTGGATATTAAAGAGCACCCTGAAACTTTCCTGTCTCTCACTTCTTTGTTGCACTTGCTGATTGAGGACTTTGGTATCTTGCTCAGTTTTCTTCTTCAATGCAAATTTCCACCATCAACCTGGAGAACCTCACTTTCTCTATTGGTTCTCAAACTGTATATGCCTTCCAAGATACCTAGGGGGCTTGTTGTAATGCAGATGTCCAGGCATCACCGTCATGTATTTCCTTCACGCTAAGTCTGGGCTGGGGCCTAGGAATCTGGCCCTGATACAGATGGCCCCCGGAGCATTCTTTGAGAAACACTCTTCTTTTCAGGAGCACCTATTCAACACCCTCTTTCCTAGCCCTTCTTTACTCTCAGCAAACTACCTTGCTTCCCATTACTCACAAAAACGTAGGTTTACTTCCCATCAAGTGGGCACTCTGCAACTTCCTGCTAACCCAGTTTAACTGAATTCTTACCTGTCATTGCCTTTCCTCCCCTCTGCCAGTTCTCTCCTTGTCAGCACCTTTAACCTGACACTTGGGATCCTCTTAAATTCTGCCTGTCAAAGCAGATCTCCCTCTACTGTGGGGAGGGGATGTTTTCTGAATCCATTGAGGGAACCGTATTATTGCATCTCAACCTGCAGGCCATACTTGCCTGGTTGCTTAGTAGTCATTTTGGGGTATTATGCAGGTCTTGGTTTCCAGTTCAAAATAAAGCATGGTAGTATCTCATTTATTAAGATTAAAGAATGAAATGCTGAGAGAAGTGAATTTTTAAAAGAATGTTACAAAATTGTCTCTTTAAGTACTAAAAAAAAGTTTTTACTCAACTGTTTATTTTGCAAAACCTTCCTAAAAGGTACTATAAAGTTTTAACTTTACTAATAGCTTTTTAAAAAATATCAAATAAAAAAGAGGAATAGTGAATTTGGAGGTTAAGAATGAGAAGAAGAATATTGTCAGGTCAGTGAGCTTTTAAAGGGATACAGAGATGCATTTTGTCCATATTTACTCTTTGAGGTATCCTATCTGTAGGTGGGGAGTGACTTCATCTGGAGCACTCGCTCAGCCTGTGGCTTTTGTTTTTGCTATTCCTTCTGTCTCAGACTTGTACCTCTCACCGTCTTCCCTCTTTGCCAGGCTAACTCCTTTTCATCCTTCATTCTTCAACTTGGATATCACTCTTGGGAAGCCTTGTAGAGTAGGAGGCCCTTCTGTATTCTCCACAGAGTTCTTCACCTGCTGAGTCCCTGTCACATTGTATTGTATAATTAATGCCTATTGACTTTTCTGACTCTTCATCAGGGTGGAAGCCCCAGGAGTGCAGGGACCACATCTATTTTGTTGACTGTTGGATTTGCATTGCCTGGTTCAGTGCCTTACATGTAATAGGTGCTCAACAAATAGTAGCTCAATGGAAAAATAAGGTGTAATGACTCTGTTGTCACCATTTGCAGAATTTTGAGCAGGTTAACCTTTTGGTTACAAATAATTGATTATTTTACTATGCTGTAGTAGTTTAATGCCTGGTGATTAATGAAAAGTATTGTATGTAAACTGAGCTACTTTAGCCTGCTGTGCTTTCGTAGTTGCTTGGTCTGCTTTTCATAGTGTCTCTTTCACCTGCTGAAATTGTGTCCTCAAGTTTTTAGTCTGCTACCTTATTTTGTACTCAGCATGCCTGTGGAGGATTGGAGATGGCCCCACTGTGTTCCTCCTCTTAAAGGTCATCAAGTTTGTGAAAACTGTACCCCTTGAAGCTCAGGGGAATCCTCAAAGACTTTGCTCTGCTTTGTTCTGAATGATTTAGTCTCCAGCAAAGAACTTTTTTTTCACGTAAATAGTGAACACAAATTTTAGGGTTGGCAAATGACTATTGATTTCTAGTTTCGCTTAATGGGACAGCAATACCTGCAAGGGAATTCTTCCAGGTGATCTTCTAAAAAGTATTTCTAGCAAGAAGAAAGTTCCTTTGAATAGGACATAACCAACATAACCAACATTGTTACATTACTATTTAATTACTAAGAGTAAGTGAAACTTCTCAGTGAAAAAGAAAATAATGATACATTAATATACGTGTGCATTTAGGTCATCCAGGTGTGAAGAACAAGTGAGTAGGTCCATTTAACTCACCTATTACTTGTACAAAATAATCAAATGTAGCGAAATACCAGATACTGTCAAAATCAGAATGACACTTGAAGACTTAATCTTAATTCTATATTATTTTAAATGTTTATCTTGTAAAGCTGCTCTCTGGACAGTCATACTTACAATTTTGTTATGAAACTGAGATAAAGCTTTGCTTTTTTAGCAGAAACTGCTCAACTGGCAATTTCATTTTGCCAAACTCTTTTTTGAGAAAACATGTTTGTGCTTAAAAGTTTCAGTTTTATGCATCAGTTTTAGTTTATAGTCATCAGTTTTATGGAGGAATGTTTTAATTAATTTAAAAGATTGTAAAGTGTTGGTTATTGAGTATATGAAATATAGTGAGAAGAAATGTTTCTTTATTGGAAAGAAAAAAAACTAAAAATAGGATGATAAAGTAGAAGAGCTCTTTGGTTCAAGGAAAAACTGTAATTGAAAGAACAATCTTAGGATCTTACTCAGTGTTGCATAATTAGCTTAATATAAACAATTTTTATTTATATATTTATTGGAGCCAATAGATACTTCATTTTCCTTTTTCTGAATATGAACTATAAATGCAAACCAAATGCTTTCTGGTGAATTGCCTTGGTGACTACTTAAATGCTTCCTTTTGGTAACAGTGTTGCTAGGTAAATTTGATGTTATGAGATTTAATGTGGTCCCAGGATTTTCAAACCAACTTTGGTGATTAAGTATATGACAAAAAGAAAGAGGAAAACAGGAAGCCCTAATAAGTTCTTTAGTTTTTCAGCTGTGTTATTAAAATAAAAGTCTTTTAACCAACCAGAAGTAGTTATGGTTTGTCATCAGTTACTGCTGGTTGATATCCTTTAATGTGACTGAGGAAAAAATATCATGTTTCTCTCTCATCAATTGACTTTTCATCTGAACTTAACAATAAGCATAAGAATTACTACCTTCTTTGATATGTGTGTTGGTAAGATGACCATATTAGGAGGTTCACAGAATGCTGCCAAGCTGTGAAGCCTAAAAAACTCACTTAAATTAGAAATTCAACCATTTGAATCTTAAGGTGTTAATAGAAATGAGGATAGAGATGGAAATAATAAGTACAACTATTTAGTAAAAAATAAACTGTCATTTGAAAATCAGAAAAGACTTAACTCCCACCTCTGAATTAGGTTATATGATTTTGAACTTTGAAATCTACTAACAAAAACTTATTCCTTTGTTTGGACACATACTTAAACAGAACCACATACAAATTCATTAACTGCCTATTCTTGGTTAGTACATTAAAGAACTTTAAAGAGAATATGTCTCAGGTTTGTGGGATTTGGTTTACAATATTGCACAATATCTGCTATCAAGGATAATGAGATATAATAGATTGCAAGGATAATTTGAAATCTATAAAGAATCTCAAAATCTCATTTAGTCAGTGGTTTTGATCTTTCTACCAAATCTTTTATCAGAATTGATAATTATCCAAATTGATTTATTGGAGTTTTGTTTTTCTCTTAGTTCTGTAGGGGTCAGTGCTAAAAAATAGGTATTAAGAGACAGATAATAAGAAAGCAGGATGTAGATGACCTATTTTTGAATATAATCCTTACAGTTATTTTTAATTGATGATTTCAGAAAGGAAATGAAGTACATTAATTATGATTATGCTCAGAGACCAATAGTCCCCAAAGTGGTGAGCCTTAAAAAAAAAAAAAAAAATTCTTGATAAAGCTACTTCTCCAAGAAAACCTCTTGCATGTTATATTGGAAAAGGCAGAACCTTTCAAGGGGTTCATTGCTGCTCTGGAAAGTGTGCTGTGAGGTTAGAACTAGGGAGGCTGGCTAAGTTTCTACTCAAAGTCTTGCAAAAGCCTCTCTTTATGGGTGACAAATAAAGCTCCCTGTGTTGCAGATGTAACAGTATGTGCAGCAGGGCTGCCTCTACCCACCCCCAACGAGGGGCTCACTCCTCTGGGACTCCTTACAATTTTCCTTAAGACCTTTAAGAGTAAGGAACATTATCATGAATCCAATGCCAGGGATACAGGGTGAAAGCTTATCTTGCCTGGTTTGTGATTCTGTAATCTGCTAGGTGATTGTGTATGTGCATGTGTATCTTCTGTTCATTTAGTGGCATTTTCTTTTTCTGAAAATGCATCTTTAGAGTATGTATTAAAGAATATCCTATGAAGCTGAGAGCCAAATATTGTACATAAACCATATTACTCTCTTGAGTAGATGCTGGATTGATTTCACTGCCACTGATTTGCATATGGTTCTCCATATAGAAAATCAGATATTAATACCTACCATTCCTTGCTTTGCTGTTTATTTTAGAGCAGGGTTCTCCAAAGTTTATTAGTCATGTACTTTATCATTAAAAATAATTTTAAGCATACATAGGTATATTTATAATATTTATGCTATTTATATATAAATATATATAACATAAATGCATAGTTATTTGTAAATAAAATTTATGTACTCTTACACTGATATATTCATTTTAAGACACACAAAATGTGGGTTTTAGCAAAGCAAAGCAGCCTTTGCTTTAACTGCTTATATTTAATCAGTAATGAAGCCCTGTGTCACTGCATTCAAAATACTTGCCATCCTACCCAGGCTCTCATCTCTTCCCACCTAGTGCACTGCAATGACCTTTAAGTGGTTCCCTGAGTAAGTTTTCCTCCACTCCAATCAGTCCTCTGTATTGCTGGTGATGCACTAGTCTTTCTTAATTGCTACCTTTGTTACAGTACATATTAGTTTTCTATTACACAAAACAAATTACCACAACTTAGCAGCTTAAAACAACACAAAGTCATTGTTTCACTGTTTCCACAGGTCGGAAGTGCAGGCATGAGGTGGCTAGACCCTCTGCTCAGGGTCTGACCGGTGTTGTTCGGTACCCTCATTCTCATCCGGGGCTCAGGTCCTCTTGCAGGCTCACTGGTTGTTGGCAGAATTCATTTCTTTGCCACTCTAGGACTGAAGTCCCTGTTTGCCTTCTAGCTGCTGGCATGGACTGCTTTTCTTAGCTCCTAGAGGATACCTGTTGGGTTGCTCTCATAAGCAGTTTTCAGCAGGGATGTTTGCCTTTTTCCTGGCCAGCCAAGGGTATCTTAGTCCATTTTCTGTTACTTATAACAAAATACCTGAAACTGGGTATTTATAAAGAAAAGGAATTCATTTCTTACAGTTATGAAGGCCAGGAAGTCCAAGGTAGAGGGGCCACATCTGTTGAGGGCTTTCTTGCTTGTGGGAACTCTCTGTACAGAGAGTTCTGAGATGGCACCACGGGGCATCACATGGCGAGGGGGCTGAGTGTGCCAGCTCAGGTCTCTCCCTCTTGCTGTAAAGCCACCAGTCCCACTCCCATGATAACCATTAATCTGTTAGCCCATTAGTCCATTCATTCACAAATGGATTAGTCCATTCTTGAGGGCAGAGTCCTCATGACTCAATCACCTCTGAATAGAGACCCCACCTTTCAATACTGCCACTTTGGGAATTAAGTTTCAGCATGAGTTTCAGAGAGGACAAATGTTTCAGCCATAGCCCAGAGCATGTCTAATTGTGATTGTTTCTAAATAAAACTTCTAAAAAATTTATAAGGAACATAGTGGGAACTTCTCCCTGGAGAAGGCAGGCAGGTAAAAGACTGTATTTGGTGAATTCCTGTTAATGATGGGACCAGGAAGAAGGCAGCCCTGGTCAGTCTTAGGTCAGGCCTATGGTTTGGAAGGGATTGACTGATAGAGCTGCAGTTGTGCTAAGATTGGGCCTAGCCATCGGGACTGCCTTTGGTGAAGGCTGCTACTGGATCTGTTTTCATGCGGAAGCTTGGAGTGGTTCTCTGGCTGAGTACTCATCCCGGGAGCAGGGATGGGTCAGGCTCCATCGGTGTGGGAATATTACTCTCCCATGAGCTCCCAGTCATCTCTGCGCCTGCAGTGCAGTGGCTCTCGGCCTGTCTCGGATGGGTCATGCTTCATTGGCAGCATTGATTTTATGTTTATTTGTGAAGGGACAGAATATGAGATTACCAAATAAAATATAATTTCAAGTGTTATTAATGAAAGAATATATTACATTCACTTTTAATGAGATCCTGGTGTTGCAAAATGATTCCATGTAATGAATCCCAGGAAATCAATGAAAAGTTTAATTACAGTTGTGGCAGTGTTGTATGAGAATATTGCTTTGGTCAATTTTACTTGTATAATTTATCAGTCTTCTCTGCCTTTCTCTTTTAAATTAATTACTTTGATGAAGTAAGTATGAATACATCCTTTGTTAGCTTTTGGTCTTTTATAGAAAATTCAAATTTCTTCCCTATAATAATAATAATAATAGTTGCTATCTTTTTATATGTATTACCATTTACCAATTGTACATTTTGAAATTAAGCAGGATTTCCATTTTGTAAATTTAGTCATTGTTATGTCTTACTAAAACATTGTCCTTTTCCCTTTGTCAGTTTTTTGCAAACCACTTTTTGTCTCTTTTGTCAATTTATCAGTAAACCCATTAATCAAAAATTTGATGTGCTTTCTGTGTTGTTTATCACCCAATCAAGCTATGGAGTGAGTACAAAGAATAACAAAGTACTTCCTCCTCTGATTAACAGTTTTGCTTTCATGTAACTATATACCCTTTTTAATTTTAAGCAAAGTGAATTTTATTTTTAGAACATTTTTATTTTTGACAGTTCAATGATTATGGCACTTTCTTACCCATTGTGATGGTGATTGACTTTTAAAAATCTGTTTATTAAGCACAGTACAAAATGTTGATCTGGATGTTTAGAGACATCTAAAGTACAGTCTTCCCCCGGTATCCATGGGGGATTGGCTCCAGGACCTCCCTCAGATGCCAAAATCTGTAATTGCTCATGTCCTTTTATAAAATGGCATAGTATTTGGTATAACCCCTACACCATATACTTTAAATCCTCCTGTATACTTTAAATCACCTCTAGATTACTTATAATACTTAATGCAATGTAATGCTATGTAAATAGTTATTATGCTGTATTTTTTAGGAAATAATAGCAACAAAAAAAGGTCTGTACGTGTTCAGTACAGATGCTTTTTGTTTGTTTTCAAATATTTTCTATCCAAGGTTGGTTGAATCCGTGGAGGTAGAACACATGGGTACAGAGGGCCAACTGTAGTTCTTTATTTTGGTGACTCTGCACTTTACTAATTATATAGTGAGGAAGTTATAGTAGATTTTCTGTTAACAGCAGCAGTTGTTTATGAGTAGGCTACTTTTGGTTTAAGATTCAAGGGCTTAATATACAGTTAAGAATGATTTTAACTGATTTGCTCTATGGATAGGAGCAATTTACTTAGTTTCATTGTAGGAGAGAAAACCCTGCAGTATCTTTTCCCTCAAAGTCTCCCGTTGATCCCGTCAACCTGTCTGCTGCGTGCTGGAATTCTTCTGGTACAACTGAGAAGTTGCCTGGGTGTTAAGGACTTTTCTTCCAGTCCTGGCTTGTCACTGTGCAATAGGTGAGAAGTTGCTGTTGAGTCATACAAAACAATATGATTCTCATTCTTTAACGTGACCTGTCCATGAGATTTGGCAACTTTTGATATGAGATCTGTGAGGAATGAAAAAGCTTCCTCAAAGAAGGGAGCTGTTTGAATATCCCAAAGGGAGCTTTGTTGTTTGTTCTAAAAATAGTGCCCTTCTTGATGGTCATTAAATGTGTGCAGGTGAAGCGAAACAGACTGTTACACGAGAGGCTATTCTTTCCCTGTTGGCACGTGGCCAAAACCTACCTGCAACTGCTGTTTTCAAAGCCTGGAATCATGGTGGCATTTTCTTCTGGGCATAAGTCATTACTGAATTAGAGAGCTAAAACTTTCTTCTAGAATGTTTCCTCTGAAATAAATATTTTTGACTGCTGCCCCCTGTTCCATGTGGTTGTTTGCTGCTGTTAGGTGCCATGTGTACACTTGTGTTATGACTTGTAGTACCGTATCAGGGCCAGGGCAGGCTGTACCCGCACACAGAGGAGATGTGGGAGGGACAGTGCATACGTGGTCTCTGGCTTGGGCACTCCCCGCCTCAGGCGTCCCGTATGTCTTTGTGACTTCTGATCAGCCTCCTAACTGCCAACCTTCTGCTTGTCTTCTTGTAATCTTTATCCAAACCTGTATCTTCACTCCTGAACCTTCCTCTTCACTCTAATCTGTTCATATATCCTCTTTTCTGGGAGTAAATCGTCCCCTGAGAGATTCAGATGCATACCACATTTGGGAGCTGCTGAGTTAAAGAAGGACCTCTTGCCTGCAATACATGTGCTCTCGAGACTTCTAGTTAGATAGTAATCTCAGCACGTATTCCTAAGTCACCTTGCAAACTGCCATTGAATACAACCAAAGAAATAACAGCAATACGTAGAAAACTGTGCCTTGTCTACATATGGCAGGGGCTTGCTTGTCCACATGGTAGAACTCTGAAGGATTTCAGTAAGTCGCTGGTAATGCTAGACTGAAGGGTGTGCCAGCCCAGCCAACTTACGATCATTAGGAGGAACTGTCAGTTTCTCTGGCGTGGACCTGCTGACGTCAGTGGTAGTGCCTTCCTGTCCTGCTTCCTGTAGCCCTCACCTGGTTATTGGACGTCCATGCCACCTCATCCTCATGGTGCTTGTCTCCGGATCTTCTGTGTCTTTCATTCTTTCCTTTCTCCCCATCTGTAAAGATCCAGTATTTTTTTCACGCACTTCTTTCCACTGCACATGCTGCCTGTTGATGATCTCATCTGTCCCCTCAGGTCCAGCCACAGTCTCCAGGCAGGTGCCTCAGGGCTTTATGCCTCTTTCATGTGCTCCAGTTCTCTCTTCTGAGCTCTAGTCTCCTATTTTATCTACTTTCACTGTATTTCTACCTAGATGTCCCATGATTCCTCAGAAACAACATATTTTCCTAAGGCCTGCTAGCTCCATCACCTCTTCCCCTGATTTCCTTATTTCTGTTAATAGTGTCATTGCTCTCCGTGTCATCCAAGTGCAGTGCTTCGCCTTTCATTCTCTTTTGTTGTTGTTTTGTTTTGTCTTCCCACCTCTCCTAGTTACCAGGTCCTCACAATTCTCTAATCAAAATATCCATTATAACTCTTCAGTTCTCACTTTACTATCCTCATTCACAGTGGATTAATGGTATATCCTCTTAAAATGTTTCTCAGCAAAACTCTCTGTCACTCTTAAGTCATGATGTATGTTGCTACTAGGCTAAACTTCCAGTTATAGATCTTTCTTGCTTTAGACTGTCAGCGGCTCTCTGCGCTGACCAAATGAAACACAGACTCCTCAGCTGCATGCTCTGCAATCTGGCAGCCTTCTTCCTCTTTTTCCGGTAAGCACTTCTCTATGTCTGGTTTAGTGGTAGCCCTGAAAATCCAGCAGTGAAACACACAGACAGGGCTCCTGCCTTCGAGGAGCTTGCTTCCAGTGAGGAGCCAGAGTGTGACAAGTGCCGTGAAGGAAATAAAAAGCTGATGTGCACAGGGGAGTAACTGGGGAGGCCTCCTTTAGATGAGATGATCAGGGAAGTTCTCCCTGGGCAGTAATATTTCAGATGAGATGTGAAGGATGAGAAGGAGCCAGCCGTGGAAAGAGGCAGAGGAAATAAAGGTACAGGGACCCTGGGGGCAAGAAAGAACTTAATGTGCTCAAAGAACAGAAGGCCCTCATGAGTGAAGAACAGTGATTGAGCTGAAGAGAGGTGTAAGGTGCAGTGTGGCAGGGGGAAGAGTTTGCATTTTTTCCAGGTGTAGTAGCAAATAATTCTCAAAGCAGCACAGTGATGTGATCTATTTACATTTTAAAATATCACTCTGGAGAGAGAAGCAAGATGGGAGCAAGGAGACCAGTAAGGGAGAAGCTCTGATAGTAATTGCTTGGACTAGATTAGGTTTCTCAACCTTGGCACTACTGATATTTTAAGCCAGGAAATTCTTTGTTGTGGGAGGCTGTCCTATGCACCTAAGGAGTTATGAAGCATCCTCTTCCTCTTCCTCTACCTTCTAGAAGACAAATAGCACCCTCCCCTCGCAGTTGTAGCCACAAATACCTCCAGATATTACCAGCTGTCCCCTTGGGGGCAAAACCACTTCTGGTTGAGACCCACAGGACTAGAGTAGATGGCGGCAGTGTGCTGGATCTGAGGCACACTGTAGAGGAAGAACAGACAGTACTTTGCAGTGAATGGGATATATAGAGAGAGTGAATCAAAAATACTAGGTTTTTGGTTTGAGAATCTGGTAGGTGGTGTCACACAAACGTCAGACTGTTTACATTGGTCTTCTTTGCCCTTGTCCCTGTTCTTGGAATTATCAATCTACCTGTAATGTTGCTCACTTCCCCATTTTCTTCCCTTCTCTGCATCCCCGCCTGAAGATTAACTTACATGTCATCTGCAGGCTGTTAAGGCTGTCTGGTTATCACCTCCCTCCACTCATCCTCTGGCTCCTAGGACCATCATCTGTTATAGGCAAGCCCTCCCCTAGGATTGTCTGGAGTTTGTCACAGAATTGGGACCATTATTATTTGCTACCTTGTGTTGCAGTTATAAACATATGCCTATCATCTCCCTGTCAGATTACCCAAGAGCAGGAACAAGACCTTATACATCTTTATTCCTGATAATGCATGCTGATCACAAATTTGGTATTCAGTAAATGTTTGTTGAATGAATAAGGGAATGACTAAATCTGAAAGACCTACCTTATTTTCACTTTTAAGTATAATGAAGTGAAAAGGAAATTAGCATTTTTCTATAATGAACACATGTAGCTTGTGTTATTAATGTAATCAGTTGATTTATATGAGAGATGGTTTATTCTTTGTCTTTTTGCTTTTACAGTTGGGAATCTTGTTGGTCACGATACCTCTGCTCTGTTTCTGTATTGCAGCTCTGGTTGTGAGTACCACTGCAGCTGGGTTTGCATTGGCCCCAGGACCTTTTGACTGGCCCTGCTTCCTGCTGGCCTCTGTTGGGACGGGCCTTGCGTCCTGTGCCGCCAACGCCATCAATCAGGTCAGTTCCTCACCTTTCAGCTAGATTATGGTATTGTCACTTTTTCCCAGATGGTGGTATTGTCATAGTTTTAAAAATCTTCCAAAATCATATATATTGACGGAGAAGCGTTGTGAACTTGTAACACTATATATCCTATAATGTCTGTGGGATCCATAACCAATTTGCCTTTTTTTTTTTGGAGATGAATGGTTTTCAGGTGTGTTCAGGTGTGAGAGCAGTAGAGTATATGCTTCAGGTGACCAGGATTCCTTGGGTTAAAAAGTGTTTCAGAGCTGTCATAACTTTCTATTCTTAGTGGTATCTTTGTTTATCCATTTCAAATACATTTCCCTGAGCTCATCATTATTATATGCTATTCTTTCTTGGTTTGATTTTTTTGCATTTTACACCACCATTATACAGAACAGAATATATCTTAAACAAGCATATCCAGCTTTAAAAAAAATTAATAATTTAGTAGTCAGTTAACGTGGTATGGAATCAGATTATATCCCCAAAATTAGCATATTATTTTTAATGCATCTTTTTTCCCCTATTATTTTAGACATCAAAATAATTTCTTAAATTAGTTTTTATCCTCTATCTAGTCATTGTGGTCTGCCCTAACGTTGCAGCTTTTTCATAAGATACTGTGCTGGCTAAAACTTAAGGAAAAATGTTTTCGTCACTAGAACACCCAAGAGGAGTTGGCACAGTTTTAAAACAGGAATTCAAGTGACCAGCAGGAAAACAGCTTGGCTGAGTGGATATATAAGTTTCTGGTCTGCAAAATATGGTAATTTAATTTGATAATGCCTAAGATCATTATGGTTTTATAATATATTTTCAGCTATTTGGAGAAGGATCAATCTATTTCAAATAAGGTTTTTATTGTTGTTATTTTTAATGTCAAAACAATCTTATAATGAGGCTCATTTAGTCCCGCCACTTTACCAACAATGTCATAC